>NC_073307.1:44972593-45272593 GCF_027595985.1 Sorex araneus | reverse complement strand
GCTGTTCTATAATTTGCATAAGGTTCTGCCAAACGACATGACTGAAGGTAAATACATAAAACAAACCTGTTCTTGTTCTACCATACCTTTATACAGTTGATTGTATAAACTTGGATTCAGAAAACTAGGATGTAAATTAGAATACTGTAAGATGCAAGGTATTTTGATTTACTTTTGAATCAACAAATAGAATTTGTTGGAACATGAAAATATTAAGTGTTCCATTGTATCTGATTCCAAGTAGGTGTTTTAATTTCAGAAATTAGGTATTAACCACATAGATATTAGTAACTCACTGTTTCAAAATAAATTATAAATATCCCAATTGTGAATGCAAGAGAAATCTTAATATTTATTAAAAATTTGTATAAAATGTAATATGCCACATTTCCTTGTGTTCTACATTTTTAAATTGTCTGACTTACAAACACAAATTACTTCTTGCTAGGAATCTAAGAGAGATCATCATGAAGCAATATGACCTATTCCTCAGGTTGAGTTTCCAGTAATGCAGTGAATATAGGGTAAAAAATGTTAAGGCTTGGAAAATGAGTTATTTGAAGATGTAGAAAGAAGTGATATCTTCTTACCCAATATTAATTTACTTGTGAAGTAAGGTTTCAAAAGCCTAAACTAGAATAATATAATATCCTGACAGGAGATGTTTAATTCAGTATTCATGACATTCTTACACAGCTAGCCTTTCAGGAGTGAATGGTATAATAAGGGTACTCTTGAATTCTGTAATTGTTACTTTGCTCTCATATATCTAAGGTCAAATACTCAACTCTGGAAAAAATATGACCAATTTTTCATATTGTAATGAAGTTTAAATGTTTTGATCTGATACCAAATCACTAACTACACAGAAATCTCTTGATTTCTGTATACAAACAATGAACAAAACTGAAAAGAAATGTGGAAATCAATTCTTTTTATATCAATATCTAAAAAAATTTAAATATCTAGGAATGCTAAGATGATAGTTCAAAGACCTGCTGCATTTCCTTTGCTTGCTAAAGTCTTCAGTCCAATTCCTGGCCCATGTGGTCCCTTAGTATTACCAGGGAATGTCACCCAATCATGAAGCCAGGAATAGCCCCTGAACACCATGTTTGTTCAAACCATGCCCCAAAACAAAAATAATAAAATAAAAAAATAAGTATAAACATTCAATAAGAGATGCAAAAATAAGAAAAAAATATATCCATAGATTAGAATGATGAAAGGCGTTTAGAAATGATGTTTAAATGACATTAGAAATGTCATTAGAAATGACGTTTAAAAGGTCCTCTTACCCCCAAAAATGCTCAGATTCGAGGCAAACCCTATCAAGATTCCAATGGCATTCTTCAAGGTAAAAGAACAAACATTACTGAAATTTGTATGAATCCAAAAATGTTCTCCAAAGCCAAAGTAATCCGAAGGGAAAAAAAAAATGGCAGTAACATGTTCCCCAGCTTCAAAGTAACTTCAAAGCATCAGTAAGCAACACGGTATGCTTGTAAAGTAAACATAAGCCAGCAGGGCTTCAGTGACACTACAGGAGATAGGCAAGTACTTCGCATGTAGTCAACCCTGGCTCAAATCTCAGCACAACGGTGTCCCCAAAGCATCTCTGGGTGCAGCCCTGGAGGCTTCCAAGCACTCCCCAGGTCACTCCCAGCATCACAGGAACCAAACAGCAACACATTGTCAGGGCCTCTCATTGGCTGTTTGACCAAGAACTGCTGGTACGATGCCTGGTGTCTCTTGAGTATGACTTAGGGGGCCACTCCCCTATATATACAATAACAGACAAATAGATTAATGACATAAACACACACACACAGGAACAATAAAGTTACCACAATATAATAAAGTACATATAATGGTTAAGAAAAAGTACCTTCAACAATTGTTTTGGGAAATCTGGGTAGTCACACACAAAAGAATAAACTTAGACCAGTCACACCTTGAACAAAAATTAAGTCATTTTAAAATTGTAAGTTCTAACATATAAATACAAAGAGGAAAATGGGTAATAAGCTCCATGACATTGGCCTCAGCATTGTCCTTAAGGCTAAAACTCCAAACCAATAGAAATTAAAATATTAAAATTAATAAGTGGAAATAAAAGGAAACTAAGAAATCCTCTTCACAGGAAAATTAATTATTACTAAAACTAAAAGACACCTTATTGCATATGGAAAAACATTTGCATATTATAATGTGATAAAATGTTATAAAACTGCATAGCAGAGCCTGGCAAGCTACCCATGGCATATTCAATATGCCAAAAGCAGTAACAACAAGTCTCACAATGAAGACGTTACTGGTGCCCACTCGAGCAAATTGATGAATAATGGGATAGCAGTGCAGTTAGTGGTACAATGTGATAAAAAAAAATTCAAGCTATATGAAGAACTCTGACAACGGAACAGCCACAAAACATAAATAATCTAATCAATAAATGGGCATATTTGAATAGATCCATCCCCAAAGAAGACAGGCTAGATGGCTAAGAAGCACATAAAAATGCTCATTATCACCTATTATCAAGGAAATGCAAAGTAAAGTAACAAATGGGATATCATCCCATAATAGTGAGAATATATAGATTAAAAAAAAGAAACAAGTGTTGGAGTAGCAGGTAAGGAGCTTGCTTGCATTACATGCTGTTGATCCAGGTTCAATTCCTAGCATCATGTATGCCCCTACAAGCACCGCCAGGAATGATTTCTGAGTGTAGAGGCAAGAGTAACCCCTGAGCATTGCCAGGTATAACACTCAAAAAAGGGGGAAGGAAAGAAAGAAAGAAAGAAAGAAAGAAAGAAAGAAAGAAAGAAAGAAAGAAAGAAAGAAAGAAAGAAAGAAAGAAAGAAAGAAAGAAAGAAAGAAAGAAAGAAAGAAAGAAAGAAAGAAAGAAAGAAAGAAAGGAAGGAAGGAAGAAAGGAAGGGAGAGAGAGAGAGAGAGAGGGAGGGAGGGAGGGAGGAAGGAAGGAAGGAAGGAAGGAAGGAAGGAAGGAAGGAAGGAAGGAAGGAAGGAAGGAAGGAAGGAAGGAAGGAAGGAAGGAAGGAAGGGAGGAAGGAAGGGAGGAAAGGAGGGAGGGAGGGAGGAAGGGAGGAAGGGAGGAAAGGAGGAAGGGAGGGAGGAAGGAAGAAGGAAAGAAAGAAGTGTTAGAAAAGGTGTGGAACAAAGAAAACCCTTGTACATTATGGATAGGAATGTAAATTGTTCTAGTTTCTATGGAAAACAGTATAGAATTTTATCAGTGCTAAAAATAGAACTACCACAAGATTCAGCAATTTCATTCCTAGATATATATCTGAAGAATATAATAGATTTATGCATTGTGGTTAGCTGCAGCTTTATTTACAATAGCCAAATATGGAAACAATCTATGTACCCAAATATAGAGGATTTCATAAATAAAATTCATAAACAAAATATAGCTATTAATAATTGAATATTGCCATTGTAACAACGTGGATAAAACTGAGGGAGGTAGCTAAGATAAATAAGTTAAATGGCAAATGCTGGTTTAAAATAAAGCAAAGAAACAGACAAAAAGTTGAGGCCCGAGTGATAATACAGCAGGTAGGGCATTTGCCTTGCATATAGCCGACCAGGGTTCAATCCCTGGCATCCTATATGGTCCCCCAAGAGCCACCATGAGTAATTCCTGAGTTCAGAGTCAGGGGTAACCCCTGAGCATTGCCAGATGTGACCCAAAAAGACAAAAATAAATATATTTTTCTTAAAAAGCACAAACAAAAACAAATCAAAACAAATGTTTGGATTTTGACTACAGTACTGAGGTTTTCAGGACAATGAAGCTAATACGATTTTAGTATTTTAGTTGAGAGTAAGCGATGCTAATATATATTTATGAAGATTCTGAATTGTATTGCTAAAAGTTATACAATGTCACATCAATGTTATCTTGATTTTTAAAACTCTGCCTTGAGTTGAATGTCAAAGATTCCTAAGGGTATCTCGATGGTATAATTCTCAGTCCCTCTGCATGTCTCTAATAGCTCTTTAGGGAATTGTGGCCCCAGAGTTTCAGGCAAATAGAATGTTCCATAGGAAGAGGACACTAGGGAAGGAAGAGTAACAGAGTGTACAGTTCTATTGAATAGAGGAGCAGTATACTATCCTTGATTGATATACTAGGCTTGATTTCTAATCCTGAGCTACAGGCTATAAAGATTTTTGCCAAACAACTCTAAACAAAAGAACAAAACCCCATAAAAAAATCACTCTCTTTTTCTCAGGTCTTGAAGAAATTCTTTTATAAATACCAACAACCAGAGTAATAGAACATTGGAGCATGAACAAATTGTATATTTATTTTTTAAAAAAAAGAAGTAGCTGTATTCGTTACCAGTGTCCCACCACATTCTAATGTGGAAACAATTAAGCATGAAAAGCCAGACAAATGGAAAGAATAGAGAATGAAAAGACACTGCCTTCCTATAGTTTATTTTCAGCTTACCTATTGCAAGGAAGATATGAAAAATAAATTTATAGTAACCATTCACAAACCCTGAACTGTATGGCTGAATTCACCAGCATCAATTCACAGACACTGAAAAGTTACAATCCTGTCATATACACTCTTTAGCCTCTCTCCACAACTAAGTTTCCCGAAGAACTTATTTTATGAACTAAAGAATCAAGCAGAAGCTTCTTGACTTCCACTTCTTAGACCAGGTTTTCATGTGTACCTCTAAAAAGTGCAGACCCTACTTAATGCCTCTCCCGTGTGCTCTGATGTATCCTATCACCTGGATACAGTCCCATCTTTGTGTGCAGTGAACTGACCTGGTCTCCCTGTCTTCAGTCTTTGCAAGACAGAGAAATGTTCCACAATTCCTTCCTTACCAAGGACGATTCACATTGTCTCTATTTATGTTGTATCAGGAAAGGAGAAAGTTCTTTTCCCTCTGTGTCAGACATTTTTAGTGAGGTGAGAACAGTTCTTTCAGCCTTCATTTGGAAAAGCGATTCAATTTTCCCTTCTTCGAGGATTCCACAGAGTAAGGCCATCAAGATCACCTTTACACAGGTAGTTTGAATTTTCAGCTTGTTGGGCAATTTTAGATCATTGCATTTAAAAATTGCTTTTGAATTGTTTTTGAATTGTCTTACAATGATTGGCTAGACAATGCTGCAGAATATGGATCCTGTTTACCCTCCTAAGTTCTTTTACCATTTTTTTCGACTGTCAATGACCTTTTAAAATATTTCCCTCATTCCAATATTTCTGTAGTCTCCTTTAGTGAATTCAGCCTATTCGCTAAAACTCTCTTTACATTTCTCTTACATGACCAACACATCCAGCCTTTATTATTCACTTTAAATGTCTGTCTATTCTGAACCATTTCTAGTTCTTCCATGACTTCCATTGTTCTTCTGTGCATTGCTCCACAGCACATCTACTAGATTTTAGTGATTTTGTTTTCTGGTTCTTTGCTTTCCTTACCCACTAGGCTCTATGCTCCATGAAGACAGGAATTACATGTTTTGTTCACTATGGGATAGATATCTGTGATTATTATATTTCCTGGCTCATATTTAATGCCTCTATACATTGTAAAAATTATGAAAATCATGGTTTTTCAGAAAAAAAACTCAAGGGATAAGGCTGATTGATAGCACAACGGGTAGGGCATTTGCCTTGCATGTGCCCGACTCAGTTTCAATTCCCAGCATCCCAGATGGTTCCCGAGCACTGCCAGGAGTAGTTCCTGAGTGTATGAGCTAGGAGTAACCCCTGAGCACCACCAGGTGTGACCCAAAAAGCAGAATAAAAAAGAAAACACTTTTTATGGCAGAGCCTGGCAAGCTCTCTGTGGCATATTCAATATGCCAAATACAGTAACAAAGAGGGTCTCATTCCCCTTACCCTGAAAGAGCCTCCAATGTGGCACCACTGGGAAGAATGAGTAAAGAGAGGATGCTAAAATCTCAGGGCAAGGACGAATGGAGACATTACTGGCACCTGCTCGAACAAATCGAAGATCAACAGGATAACGATGATACAGTGATAGTGAAGGAGGCTAAAATGTACATCTTCTGATTGCAAAGTTTCGGTAAGCACTGTTGTCCCATTGTTCATCGATTTGCTCGACTGGGTACCAGTAACACCTCCATTGTGAGACTTGTTGTTACTGTTTTTGGCATAACGAATACACCATGGATAGCTTGCCAGGCTCTGCTGTGTGGGCGGGATACTCTCAGTAATTTGCTGTGCTCTCTGAGAGGGACAAAGGAATTGAACCCGGGTCAGCCAAATGCAAGGCAAATGCCCTACCTGCTGTGCTATCCCTCCAGTCCCGAAGTTTTGATAAAGGTCATTAAAATGGAACTTCTTGCCATTGTTGATATCTCTGATTTGTTAATCTGAGCCTTCTCGCATAATATTAACAGCTCAGGACCTGAAAGTGAAAAAAATGTTCCTCATTTTCACATTAGAGCAAAGGTATGTATTATTATGTAATGCTTACTGAATAAATCTATAATGGAGTTGTGGTCATGATTGCTAGCATTACACTTCTTTTTCTACCGTAAGAACAATCAATCTTTTAGCCTTACATTATGCTTTCTCATCCCACATTATAGCGTGTCATATCCTTAGATATTGACAAACTCTAATTCCCTAAATACATTAACATAAAAAAAGCGTGAAGGAAAGAAATCATGTGTTTATCTGTGCTAGGAGAGGGGAAGAGGCAGGTTCTTTAAACAAATATCCATGTAGCACCTAGTATGCCTCGGTACTGTGCTAGGTACTAATGTTTAACAAATATTGATTATATGCCATGTTCTTCCACATTGCAAGGCATATTGTGTAAAATCACTAAAAGGGGCGATGAGGCAGGCGAAGGAAGGAACGGAGCCAAGATGGTTGGCCTCACCGCAGTTTATTCCAAACTTCTTTCTAAACACTCCCGTCTCTCTCTCTGCTCCTCTCAAACTTCCCCCCAGCCCCCTCATACAGCTCCCTTAAATCCCCCACATCCACTCCGGATGCAGCGGGCCGGGGCTTACGCGTAGGTATGGTTACAATCCATAGGGGGTAAAGTTCTATCCCTTAGGGGATGCTTTCACTAGGACAGAATCTCTCTCAGCGGGACATCCGCCCAAGAGCGGAATCCCATGGGTGTGTTTCTCCTCTCTTTGTCCTACTAGCATATAAGTACTAATATTATAAATAATTTTGTATGGACATAGCAAGAGACGCATTAAGCTTATAGAATTGCTCTCCGGGGGTCACCTTGTTCTCAGACTACAGCGCTCCGGCCAGATTAGTCTTTCCTAGCCCTAGCAGGGCCCTAGTCTCGTCGTTGCTTTTGGATCATGATATGACATGCCCATGACCAAGCTCTTAACATATAGTTAAGCATTAGGTGCTTTGGCCAGGCCCATCTCGATGCCAGGGTAGCACACAACTCACCGCTTGCCCTGGGTCCGTCCCATCCCTCGTTGGGACCCTGCTTTTGAGGGTGCTAGGAAGTAAGGCCAGCTGAGGCTTAAGTCAAGAAAGCAGATGCCCGGGAATGAATAATATTTGAAGCCAATTAAATCCCATGTTACCAAAGCATATTAATAAATGTCTTTCTTTGTCCATACAAAAAGGATATTGTTTTAAGGTAAACTATTCAAAAGACATAAGAGAGGAGAAAGACAATATTAACTTACAATACAAGTACACTTGTCCTAGCAAGGTCTGACCTTACAAATTAACAGAGTTTGATTAGAGGAAGAGCAGATAAACTGGTAGAAGTGGTTACAGATAAACAAAGGAATGGGAGTGACTTGGGAGCACTTTGATGGGCATGACTGATATACCTAAGCTCCTAGTGGCAAGGGGAGAAAGGATAAACCAAAGTCAGGCCTAACATATTTAGAGCTATATTCCAACAGCAAGGCATATATATATGCATATATATATATATATCTCCTTTTGTTTGAAGTTACCTGTGACTATTCTAACCCACCCCATAACAGCTCTATATCTTCATCCCTGAAACCCAAGCTAGTTTATATTCTCCACTAATGTGTTGTCATAAGTGGAGTTTTCCTGTAGTTCTTGGTCATAAGCCTCAGCATCACTGATTTTGAGTGATGTAATCTTATGTAATCTCTCTATCCTTGTAGACTACCAACTCCAGGAAGCACATACTCATATGGTATGTGATAGCTATGTCCCTAGTTCCCTTGGGCAAGTAGAGTATCAGCTAGCAATAAGTATATATTAATTGATGCATCAATAAATAAACACAAAAACAATGTCCATGACTAAGGAAAAATTTATCCACCCTCATGACTGTAGTAATATATATATATACATATATATATAATAGGGCAATATGGAAAATTCTTTTATTTTTCATGTATTTCCCTCTTCTCTTTATTGCTATGATGACCAGGAGTCATGCACACTTGGTTGCAGTGCTTGCAAAAATTTTTTTAAATCTGGTATTCATTAGTTTTAACACATTTTAAAAGTTGTGGTACATGCACATTTATTTACTATTAGTGCTTGCAGATGGATTTCAGTTGGGTTGCTGGGGATCCCAAATGGGCGTGCTTCTGGGATTGCACTTGGCATCTAAGACTGGACATGCAGATTCATGCCTCTGAGACTGGTATTCTACCACCAAGCAATTGCAGACCCAGGAACTCCAGGGAGTCTCAATAATAGGACAATTAACATTAAAACTGAATAGACGTTGGATTAATCTTCAAAGTTAGAAAGTTGAAACCTCCAGGGGAAATGGTGAGCTTGATGAAAGTTTCCACCTACTATGCATAGAGTCATTCATAAAATGACTAGTCGTAGCAATGCGGAACTCATGGGAGCATTCTCCTGATGTATGTGACACTGATTACAACAATAAAAAGCATTTAATAAAACCAGGAGAGTGCCTGTGTTTTTACTGAACCCGAGAAAATCTTGTCTTCTTACATTTCAATTCTCTCTAGATATATAGATTGTAAATAATCTCTTAGAGATTAGGCAGGATATAAACTATAGTAACTTTCAAATTCTTACCTTGAAGTGAGAGCTGGAGTGATAGCACAGCAGGTAGGGCATTTGCCTTGCGCGCAGTCGAGCCGGGTTCTATTCCTCTGTCCCTCTCGGAGAGCCCAGCAAGCTACCTAGAGTATCCTGCCAGCATGGCAAAGCCTGACAAGCTACCCATGGTGTATTCTATGTGGCAAAAACAGTAACAAGTCTCACAATGGAGACGTTACTGGTGCCCAGTCGAGCAAATTGATGAACAACGGATGACAGTGCTACAGTGCGACAGTGCAAATATAAAGTGGGATCAAGACATTTGCCCATCTTTGAGATAAATCTCTCAAATATTTCTCATCGTCTGCTGACAAATTATCTGTAGTCATAACTGCAAGCAAGTTATTAGAATTAACCTAAGTTATCTGGGTGCTTTGGATCCATTCTGCAATGCAAAAATCATAGTTATTGAAAGAAATATTGACAAACGGGTTATGGGATAGCTAGTGTAGTAGAAAACAAGCCTAGTATTTGTGAGTAACTGAACTCAACTCCCAGTTCAATGCCTGACCGCATCCCACCCCCACTGTATGTATAGCCTGGTGGCCCCAGATGTTCAGTGTCAGGCTGACCACTGAACCCTCAAACTCAATACTGCCAGCTGAGCATCTCCAGTACCTTCTCCCTAATCTAGCTCCAGTGCTGTTGGGTATTGCTCCTATGCAAAATTATATGAACAACACTATCTTTTACTGTTTATCATTTATTATATGTCACACTTGTTAGCTCATTGTTCAAGGAACTTTGGTTTTCAAAACAATTTAATGCCAAGGACAAATGATGGAGTTTCTCACCAATACATAATACATAGAATATGATTTCACTGAATGGAAATAGAGGTGGGCAAGCCATTGGTTCTAGGTTAAAGAAAACACTGCCAGGGAAAGATGGAAACAGATAGGAAGGAGGATACTAGGATGCTCAGGGGTTTCAATTGAGGTTTCAGCTGAGGTATCTACATATTTCTAAACCCAACACTACAGCAAGCATGGGCCTTAAATTCTAATCATAAAAATTTTAAAAATATGTCTTGGGCCAGAGTGATACTACAGTGGGTAGAGTGCTTATCTTGCAAATGGCTGACCTGGATTTTATCTCTGGCATTCCATATGGTCCTTCAATCCCTGCCAGGAGTGATTATTGAGCACAAAGCCAGGAATAAGTTCTGAGCACTGCTGAATATGACCCCAAAGTAAACTAACATAAAAGCCAGTCTTCTTTTTCTATCTTCTTGCCTAATTGCTATGGCCAGCTCTTCTGATACTGCATTGAATAGAAGTGATGAGAGTGGGTAACCTTGTCTTGTGCCTAATTTTATTTGCTTTTTTGGGTTGTTTTTTACATTTTGGGTCACACCTGGCGATGTATAGGGGTTACTCCAGGCTCATGCACTCAGAAATTACTCCTGGCAGTGCTCAGGGGACCATATGAGATGCTAGGAATCAAACTCGGGTTGGCTGTGTGCAAGGCAAATGCTATACCCGCTGTGCTATCACTCCAGTCCCTTGTGCCTAATTTTAAAGGAAAGGCTTTCAGTTTTACACCATTGAGTATAATACTTGATAGAAGTTTGTGGCAATTGGCTTCAACTATGTTAAGGAAAGTTTCTTCAACTCCCATTTTATCAGTTTTTATCATGAATGGGTTTTCTCTACATCTATTGATATGATGCTATATTTTTTATTTTTCCTATGTTAATATGGTGCATTACATTTATTGATTTGCATATATGTCAAACCATCATTGCATGCCAGGAATGAATCCTACTATATGCTTTATGATCGTTTTGATGCATTGCTGGATTTGATTGCTAATATTTTGTTGAGGATTTTTGCATCATGTTCATCATAGATACAGTCTTTTAGTTTTACTTTGTTGTGTGTAGTGTCTCTGCTTTTGGTATCAGGATAATGCTTGCCTCATCAAAACTGTTTGGGAGGATTTCTGGTTTTTTGACTTTCTGAAAGACCCTGCAAAGAATTGGCAGTAGGTCTTCTTTAAGTTCTCACTACTTGTGGTTGACATGATACTATACTTAGAAAGTCTTAAAGATTCTACAAAAAACATCTAAACACAAGGGTTACATGAGGAAATGGAAACACATTCTCTGTTCATAGATAGGGAAGATTCACATTGTCAAAATGACAATACTACCCAAAGCATTATGCATATTCAATGAATTATTTTTAAGAATACCCATGGTATTTTTCAAAGAAATAAATTAAACATTACTGAAATTCTGCATTGCTCTGCGTCCCTTTGTCTGTCTTCACCTGGGTCCCTCAGAGGGGGTGGGTTGAGTTTCCCTCTCCACTCCAAGCAGAGCTTCTGCAGCCGAAGACCTCCAGAACCCAGCCACAGTAATGCTAAAGGCCACTCTCTACACGTTCGGATGAACCTCATGCATGAAGAAGCTGGCAGAGGAACCCAGGTGTGTGGGACCCAGGGCTGAGATCTCCAAGCCTGCTCGGATTTGCCTCTTCCGCCCAAATCCCCCATTTTCCAGTAGCTAGTTTCCACCCGGAAACTGCCCCAGGCACCATGTAATCCCACCAATGGTCAACATCCAGAGACTATGAAACCAAGCTTCAGGAAGCTTATAGTTTATAGCCTAGTTCTCCCTCTCGGAGAACCTGGCAAGCTACCGAGAGTTTTCTGCCCTCATGGGAGAGCCTCGCAAACTCCTCGTGGCATATTCATATACCAAAATCAGTAACAGTGCTGGGTCTCATTCCTCTGACCCTGAAAGAGCCTCCAATGCAGCACTGTTGGGAAGGTCGAGTAAAGAGAGGCTTCTAAAATCTCAGGGCTAGGAGGAATGGAGAGGTTACTGGAAAGAGGAGTAATATTATTCATCGAGAAAATCGACGATCAACGGGATGATGATAATGATGATGATGATGATGATGATACTGAAATTCACATGGAATAATATTACTTCCCTTTCCTGTATAAGTAAAGAAATCCAGGGGGTGGTGGGGAGATGAGGGTAAATAAAGTATATCATTAGTGTTAAGTTATTCACAGTGAAGATAGAAGGTAGACTCAAATATATGGACAGTTAATATTTGATAAAGGAGAGAAAAAAACATGAAGTGAAGTAAGGAAAGCCTCTTCAACAAATGGCATTGGGAAAACTGGTCAGATACACGTAAAAAGAAAAAAGAAAAAGAATACAGACCTCTTTCTACTGCACAAAAGTCAAATCAAAAACACCTCCACATGTGCTTTTGAGACCTAAATTCATAAGTAAAATTGATAAAAACATAAGCAGAACTCTTTGGTACTGAGCTAGAGGCATCTTTAAGGATTTAACACTATGTGCCAAGCAAGTGGAAGAAAAGCTAAACAAGTGAAACTATTAAATGAAGAAGATTCTGCACCTCAAAGAAAACTATGACCAGAAACAAAGACACCCCACAAATTAGGACAAAATCTGATAAAGGTTTAATACCCAAGATATCCAAATCACTGGTAGAACTTTACAAGAACAAAACATCCAATACTATAAAAAAAATTGGGAAGAAGAGATGAAGAGAAACTTCCTCAAAGAAGATATGCAAATGGCCAAAAGGCATATAAAATTCTCTGTGTCAGTAATTATCAGGTAAATGCAAATAAAAACTTCACTAGATATTACCCCACACCAGAGAGATTGGCATGTATCAAAAAGAACAAGAATGGAGGCCAAGTGATAATACAGCAGATAGGGAATTTGCCTTGCATGCATTTGACCCAGGTTCAATCCCTGGCACCCCGTATAGTCCCCTTAGCCTGTCAGAAGTGATATCTGAGCATAGAGTCAGAAGTAAACCCTGAGCACTGCTGAGTGTGGTCCCCAAACAAACAAGCAAGCATACAAAAAAGAACGACCAATGTTGCTATGAACATATGGAAAGACCTTCATGCACTGCTGATGAAAATGTTGACTGAACTAGTTTTTCTGAAAAAAATAACAACACTCCCCTCAAAATTAAAAATTGGCTTTTCATAAGATTCAGCAATTTCATTTCTTGGAATATACCCCAAGGGCCTAAGAACACAAGGCAGAAAATACATTTGCACTCCTATGTTCATTGCAGGACTGTTCACAATAGCCCAAATCTAGAAACAACCCATACACCCAAGAACATATGTCTGGGTAAATAGTGGTACATATAGACAATGGAACACTACACAGCCATAAATAAAAATGAGATCATTTACTTTGCTGCTATGTGCATGGGACTGGGGAGTATCATACTGTGTAAAATTTGTCAGAGGGAGAGAAGCAGACACAGAATGATCTCTCTTCTGTGTGGGATATAGAGAAACATACTAGAGGAATAACCAATTCCCAAAGTTAATAGAAATGTAGACCACAATAACTGGTCTTCAGTAAAAATTCTGACACTGGGACAGGGATTGGGGGTGAAAGAGGGGATAGGACAAGAGGGAAGGATGGAAATGACTATCTGGAGGTTGGGGGTTGCTGGAAGTTGGTAAAGTGCATGATGAAACCATACTAGTAATAATATTGTAAACCACAGTGCATAAAATTTTTAAAAGGTGTGGATGCCTGCCATAGAGGGAGAGAAACTAGAGACATTGGCCAAGGAAGGTGCATTCTGGTGAAGGGATTAGTGTTGGAACATTGTATATCTGGAACTCAATTATGGACAACTTTGTAAATCATGGTACCTCAATTGGAAAAAAAAAAGTCTGTCAATAAAATAGATGGGGGCAGGGGATCAGGGGAATGAATCTGGAGTCATTGGTGATAGATGTACTCACTAGTGGTAGGATTAGAGTTGGGAACATTATATACATGGAACTCTATTGTCAACAACTTTGTAAAAGTTGTGTAAATAAAAATAATATTACACAAAGCAAACAACCCAGTGAGACAGGCACAGAGAAATTAAACAACTTGCCCAAGGTCACTCAGGAAACAAATGATGAAGCACAGATTCAATCTAGGCAGTTTATCTCCAGAATCCACACTTGGCATAATCCTTCCATTATGCTGTGGTTTCTTCTGAAAATTTAATGTTGCTACCGATCCAAGACAGAAACCCTCTGCATTTTCAGTCATTTCATAGAATTAAGAAGTCAAGGTGGAAAAGATCCCAAGAGAGGTAAAGATCTGGTCATTGTTAATACTATTGGAGAAGATGCTCTTAGAATAAAATCAAGGTTTTCCCAAGAACACTGGAAAAGCATAACATGGGTGATATTGAATATGATGATTTTGAGTATGCATGGGTAGATATTTTCATTTTAATAGCTACGTAATTAAAGAATATTTAATAAATATGCTGACATGCATTTATTCTATTAATATAATTATTGTAAACATCTTATTAGTTTTGCAAAATATATGGACAAATAATATATCAATACTGTTTAGTCTCAAAATGGAGACATTACTGGTGTCCATTCGAGCAAATCGATGAGCAACAGGATGACAGTGACAGTGACAATATATCAATAATTTATATAGACATAATTCAATGTATAGATATAATTCAATGCAAAACAAAGTTGTTGAAACTTCATTTATTTCGTTTTTTACTCATTCAACAAATAGTTACTGTGTACCCAATATGAGTCAGACATAGTTCAAAAATTTGTTTCCTTTTATAGCCTGCATTGCAATTGGAGATTGAAGAACAACATTCAAAGTGCAAGTAAATAAGATGGTATATTGGAAGATGATCAAAGTTATGGGAATAGAACATGGTAAGAGAGGAGGTGCAGGTGGAGAAGGAAAAAATTAAATTAAAAGAATTAAAAATTAATTGAGAGCTATATTATACATAATGTTGAAACCCCTATTTTATATAAAAATGTATTATTTGGGGGCCTAAGATATAGTACAGCAGGTAAGGTATATTCCTTGCATACAGATGACCTAGGTTCAATCCCAGGCACACCACATGGTACCCGGAGCAGCACCAGGAGTGATCCCTGAATGCAGAGCCAGGAATAAATGCTAAGCACTGCTGTACCCCCAAATATATATATATATGTACATATATATATATTATATTGCTTTAAGTTTCTTTCTATGGGTACTTTCTCTTCATCACACTTATTTTTTACGTTTTCCTAATGCTAGAAATAAATTTCACTTTAAGGTAAATTATAAAAACAATAATATATATCAAGGAAAATATTTCAAGAAAACTTTTTTTAAATAAGATAATAGCACTGTATGAATATGGCAAAATCTCAGAAAGTGGTGTTTGAATGGCTCCCTTGGGTTCAAACAAGAAACATCAAACACCTTTCTCTCTATGTGCTCACTCTGCTTGTGTTAGTGAGAGGACAGAAAACTAGGATCATTCACCCCAGCCGAGTCAGATTTTTGTGCTAAAGATGAAATAAACGCTCCCTTTCAAACCAGAATTGAAATGTCTCTGAATTTCTACAGCCTGGAGCTTTCTTCTTTGCTTACTACATGACCTTCTTCATGAAAAAGGATGATGTATAGGGAATATAAAAAAAGTGCTATTACCACAACAGTTATTTTACTTACACAGTAACATTTATTGGGAGCTGAAATATACACAAGGCCTAGTGGAAAGAAGGAACCACTAGCTGAGGAGAGAAGGAAGCAGAGTTTCTCTCGCTTTTGGAGAGGACCAAAAGACAATGTTGAGGATGTGTTGCAACCCTTTCCTCTCCCATCTAATTACCTTGATGTCAACTTTGTGTAGAATAAGGTCAACAGTCAGGCCAGTGAGATAGTACAGTGAGTAGGACTCTTGCCTTTTGTGTGGCTGACCCAATCTTGAACTCTGGAACCCCGTAGAGTCCCCTGAGCCTTTCTGGGAGAAACACCAGAGCACAAATCCAGGAGTAAGACCTGAGCACTACCATATTTGGTATGGTCCAAAGCACCCCCATCTGTCCCCAAAAGAATAAGGTCAATAGTGATTCCATGCAGGAAAATGTCCTCTCACACTTTAATAGCCATTACTTAGGAGCGTATGGCGAATAATAACTGGAGGCAACATCTACTGAAGACTTATGTACTAGACATTGCAGTAGTGCTTTACAGATGTCCTGTCTGAATTCCAGAAAAGACACTGAGGCCTGGGGGCTGGAGCAATAGCACAGCGGGTAGGGCGTTTGCCTTGCACTCGGCCGACCTGGGTTCGAATCCCAGCATCCCATATGGTCCCCTGAGCACCGCCAGGGATAATTCCTGAGTACAGAGCCAGGAGTGACCCCTGTGCATCGCCAGGTGTGACCCAAAAGGCAAAAAAAAAAAAAAGACACAGGCCCTATGATTGTTTTATAGATGAGAAAATAATGGTTCAGAGAAGTTTATGAATGTGACTCAGATCATGTCTGTAGTAAAACTGGCAGCAGAAATTGATTCCAGACCTCCATTTCTGAGACTTTCACCAATCCCATTTGCACCTATAAATTATCTGATAGGGCAAAGAGAATCTCCATTCTATACAGAAGTGGTAGATAAATGTAATGAGCAAGTGTTAGTGGAAGGGGAATCAAAGTTTTTATCTTGCTTCTGTCATTTTTGATCCCTGAGGATGTGGGGAATTTATTCAGTTCTTTTAAGATCATACAAACTTCCTCAACTGGCATGTTTTAAAAGAACTTTCTGGGGCTGGAGAGATAGTATGGCAGGTAGGGTGCTTGCTTTGGTCTCAGGCCAACTCAAGTTCAATCTCTGGCATCATTATCCTCAAGAGCACTGTCAGGAGCACTTCTGAGTGCAGAGACAGGACTAACTCATAAGTATTTGAGTTGTGCTCCTCTCCCCTCCCCCAAAAAATCCAAAGAAAAACATACTTGGAGAACTTTCCATCTCATTGGGCTTCCCTGCTGTCATCTTTCAGCTATTTTTCCATCTAACTCCCACATCCCCTCCCAGTGCCCAGCCCCCCGGATGCGAATGGCTGTGCTAGTCCCTTTACCCCTTGTGTAAAAAAGATCAACACGTATTATTACTAGTAGTAATAATAGTAAACATTTATTTTACACTTAATACACACCAAGTACTTTTCATGCATTATCTCAGTCTTTAGAGGTAATCCTAATTATCTATAGCTGACAGAACAGAACTCCCCTAGAACCCTCCATAGTTGACAGAAAAGAAATCCTCTAGAACCCAACACTATTGATTTCACTTCCTTTCCCCCCTACCCCTCACCTTGACTACCATTAGGATTAGAAATTCCAAAAGGCCATTCATAAAAATGGTTTAGAATTTCCTGCAGGAACTGGATCACTCCAGGACACTAAAGAGGTTTGGAACTGTCCAACAACTGGTGCTACTGAGAACCTTGGTTTTACTTAAGGTTACTTGTTTCCTCTGTTCCAACTTCTTTTAGAGGGAAATGCCAGATTCCTTCTGGTTGTCTTCAGAGAAGAACCTAGATAAACAGTCAGGCCAATCAAAGCCCCCCAGAAGGGCAAGCAGAGAGTGGTGTCGATTTCAGTAGCGCCTATTCCATTGCAAAGTCCAGCCGCTCACTTTGCTTTTTACACAACCTTGAAGGGCGCTGAGCATTGAGCAAACGGTATGAAGGACAAACACATTTGGAGTGATAATCATCTTTTCTTTTTTTTAGTACAACATCAGTCTCTCCTTTTTCTTTCCTAATAGCCAATTAAATACATTTGATAGGAAAACTGTAGAGATTGTTACAAAAAAAAAAAAAAGCGATTTCGTCCGTTCTGGGCTAGATTTCGATGTCACTGAAATGATTCTCCTCTCGTGCCGATACACCATTGGCCCGTTTTTAAAGACCTGGCGTTCAAGGTAGGAGAGCCCAAAAGCACCTTAGCGGGCGGCAGCACCAATATCCCTCCCCTTCGAGCCCCGCTGCTCGGTTCACCCACCTCCCCTCCCCCTTAGTCTGCTCCCTTCCCATTGGCCATTGCCATGACAACCAGCAGCTGCCCGGGCTGGCGGCCTCTACCGCCGCAGGGGTGGGGCCGTGGGGGAGGGGAGGGGGAGGAGCCAGAGGAGGTGTCTGCTGCAAGTTCCTGGCTGCTTGCGAGCTCACCCCATCCTCCGAGAGGGAGGAGGCCAAGTGGTGATGCTGCTGCTTCTGTCGCCTCTTCTGCTGCTACTCTAGCGGGGCTGGAAGGGTGGTTCCTGTTCGCACCGTCGCCGACCGGAGAGGGAGTGGAGGAAAAAAAAGAAAAAATCCAAGCCGCAGCTGCTGATGTTGGATTTCGAGGCTGCATCCGACTGGGTCGCAAAGAAAATGGATTCAGTTTGCACCTCTCCCTCCTTTCAGCAGCGTCGCCGGCTCTCCGCAGGGTGAGTAGGGGAGTCCGAGGAGCAATCTAGGTTTAGCTTGCAAGTCCATGACCTATGTGTACGTTTGTGGCCTCCCCTTGAACAATGACTCCCTCCGAATCGGAGAGGAAGATGGGGATGGGGAGAGGGGGAAGGTTGCCCAGAAGAGAGAAGGCATCCTCTTGTTGTTAAAATTTAAAAAAAAAATGGTGTTCTGATTTCATATTGAGGGGACTAGAATGCAGGCTGAGCCGCTGGATTTCTTTTCTTTCAAGCTTAGCGGACGATTTGGGGAGTGGAAAAAGCTAATGAGACATGGGTTTTATTGAAAGGACTCAGTCCATTTGCAGCTTGCACACACAGGGCTGGGCCTCCTCAAAAACACATTTGGTGCTCATAGCTTCCCGGCCTAATTGCAAGGTGATTTTGCTTATTTCCTTCATGTCTAAGAAAAGGTGGCCCCAGAATTAAGCATTCTCTTTCGCCTTCTAATACACTCTTGCTCAGAAACCATTTGCAGTTTCATTTTTAGCATATAGATTTGAATGTGGATGTACGTCTATATTCCCTCTAGATATGCATATGATTGATACATGTTCCTTAGCATTTACAGTTCGTTTATGGAACATATTTATATGCAGAGTGTGCTTTGCAATCATTTTTATGGGTTATAAATGCCCTTGCCTGCTTGGGGGGTAATTGCAAATTTTTTTAACTGTGCTTCTGGTTTGTGTTATTATTCATTGGCTTCATTTGAATTAATGTGAGATTTATTCTTATTATTGTCCCTTAGTTTCATTGTGCCCAATTAGGACAGATGCCTATCATTTTGTGTTTTGTAGCACTGGATGTGAATCCATAGCTTTTCTCTTTTCTTTATATTAATTGGGTGTGTGGGAGAGTGATTTGAGAACCCTATATTCGCAGTGATGGAAAAGGAAGGTGGATTATGGTATTCTTTGGTGTCCAGCAAACGTATTACCAAATGGATATTGTAACAAATCAGTTTTCTTGAGATCCTACCCCAGGCTTTTCATGCTTGTGTCTGTGTCCCAGGGAGCACAGATGAGCTCGAAGGTGAAATGCATTCATTTTATTTAATAGTTCTGCTATTCGCTGTTCATTCCTTCAGTAACCAGGCACCATTTTATAGTTGGCTAATGTTCTATGTATAGGTTTACTTTTTAAGGGAGGGCATGTAGGGAAGTGAGATTGTTTGCAGAATCTGGATTTCCGAAGTACAATATCTATTTCTAAAATAGTCGACTTTGACAATGAAATCAAACTGGAAAAGGAGCGGAGCCCAGCACAAAAATGTGCACTCTGTAGTATAAATGGGGGGCTGTTGTAGTTTACAAACGCTGACTGGGATCTGCTTGACCTTTCTTATGTCAAGGCTTTAAGGCAAGCTCAGGAGACTAAAGATGCCTGAGATGAGTAGGTACACTGCTCCATTACCACCTAGGATAATGGATTCCATTGAATTAAAGCCAGAAAAATCCTTGCACGTAAAAAGTATCAGTGCAGCTTATGGACTAGTTTTATTCATCAATCTCTTCTCCAACAATGTTGTTGTCAGTGCATTTTTTTTGCAATGCAAGCTAATAGAATTTTTGTTGGCATATTACATTTCATTTTATATAGTTTCCCTCCATTTAGGAATGTTACATGTATCTGAATACAGTATATAGTTTAATTTGTCAGGAGCAAATCTTCTGTTTGGTTTAGACATGAGAAAGCTCTTCAGCAAGTGAATATGCACACGGCAAGTTCTATATTATGTAGATTCCCAATTTAGTAAAGTCAGGCCTCTATGTTCCTAACTATAGCAATCATATAAAGTAGAGCGGAAAAAAGGTACTGGGTTGGTGTATTCTATCAAAATGTTTATAACACCATGTATCCGGATTATGTATGATATCTTTGACTTCCAAAAATTAAAATGTCATGACGTATATGTACAACTAAGCTTAAAAAAATTAAAACACATAGGGGTAGATCATATTTTGTGCAACGAAAACAGATATGTTAGGGTTCGGTTTTGTTTCCTTTGTGTTGAGTTTCCATTGTGAAGTTGGCACTGTTTGAGCCTGTATCATTAGCCATCCTGGGCGTAGAACTATCAGTAGCATGTTTTAGACCCTGGTGAGAACACAGGTTTAATTTTTGACCCCACAACTTGCCATATAGGACCTTTGCTGAGGTTTAACTGTAAAGTTTAAAGGATTACAAGTAACATTCTCTGGAGAGTCCAAAAAAAATGAAGAAAACTGATATGCCTTGGGGATGAACAAGCTGAGAGATGATAAAAATTTGCCCCAGAAGAGATGAGGGGTTTTAAAAGAAGACTATTTTTGTAACCATTCTTGGAAACTAAAATAGGACTTAAACTTAATTCAGAACTATGAAGATGAGAAATATAAAAATTGTCTTATTGCAAATTTGAGTAGGACAGAGTAACCAGATAATATTATGTTTTTCTTCCATCAAAATCTCCCAAAGACCCTAGAGATAGTACAGTGGTTAGGGCAGCTATCTTGAAAGTGACTGAGGCCAATTGTATTCCAGGCACTGCATCTGTTGTCTCTAAGACCAAGAATGTCCAAGAATGATCTCTGAGCAGAACCAGGAGTAAGTCATTTGCCTCACCTGGTGCGGTGTGAACCCCTTGAAAAACAAACAAAATATCCCAAAATTTGAACTAGATATACATTAATCTGAGATGAACTAAACTCCTCAAGAATTTCTCTGACTTTTTTTGAGAATAAAATATCCATTTAAGAGTGTCCATTTAAGTTGTTTAACATCAGGTACTTCTAGATCTATATTAGACTCCATTTTGTAATGGGCTTCTAAATTCCAGAAATTGGAGAATTTTAAAGAAAACTGGATCATCTGCCTGTGTTTGGATGCGAGAAACTGTTCAACGCCTTATTCATAAGACTGATTTCTCAAGAATTTTTTGGAATGTGATGTGTAATAATCAAATTATAGTTATTTCCTTCTTTGCAACTAATTTTGAGAAAAGAAATGGAATGTAGTCTGCTAGTAAATAATTTAAGTCATCAAATTAGTCAGAAAATAATACTTGAAATACACATAGAAGTTATTGCTTAAATAAACTGCTTAACAGTCTAATTTTGTTTACCTTTTACTCAGTACTCTCCTGAGAATGCCATTCTTATTTGTAAGATCAGGGTTAAATATTTTGACTAGTATTCAACCTTAGTAAAATTTGTTTTAATTAGAGTAAAATGTTATATAATCGAATGCCTCAATTTTTGTTAGGGCTTTTTCATTTCTTCATGTCACCTCAGAACATATTTCAATTTTATGTGTAAACTTCTAGTCTCTTACGAGGATGATTTGGAAGTCAACCGGAGAGTAAAGAATATTTTCTATGTTGCATAAAGAAAGATTAATACTTTGCTTTTAGTGGTTATAGACTTAAGGAAGCCAAATCTGTCACAGAAGTTTCAATGTAAATACCTCAAAAAATTTTTTTACTGAAATAAATAAGCTAGATTTATACTTGGTTGTCGCTTGAAAGGTCAATTACACTTTGCCTTATATGCATATCCTGACTCTATCAAGTGAAAATATGTTTCCGGGAAGGATGAATTAGTCAATTGGTCAACAACTGTTGGTAGCACTCATATGATTAGCACAATTTGCATGTGGTAGCAACATAGAATTTTCATGGGGAATATGAGATAGACACGTGTGAAATAGTTAACAATGAAGACAGCATCGTTGCAATTAGTACTATCATTGCTCTTTCTACGAATATAACATCTTAGCACTGTAGCACTGTCATCCAGTTGTTCATTGATGTGCTCCACCGGGCACCAGTAACATCTCTATTGTGAGACTTGTTACTGTTCTTGGCATATCAATACGCCACAGGTAACTTGCATCTTAAGGTGCTTAAAATCATTTTACTCTCTATATTTTTCATTTTATTGCCTCAGTTTTTCTGTTAGATGAGTAAAGCTCATATCATGATGATTATTTAAGTAAGTGATAATAGGCTCAGAGAGGTTAGATTTATCCAACTCTGTGTTTTGTCAGTGATAATGTAAATAGTTAATGATTAGGTTCTGAATCTTATGAGCCCAAGTATGACACTTGTGAAATTCATTTTTTGGTGAATGCTTCAAGTGCTGTCATTTGCTCTTTGGTCATATTGGATTGCCAAGTAGATTGAGTGAATTAGGATATTGGCAAAATAATGTGCGCAGAAAATTATTTTGGAGAAAATTCTTGATATCTCAGAAAAGCACAGAGACATTTGACTGAGTGAAATATAAGACCTTTGTTTTACTGATGTGCACTTATTTTAAGGATGTGTTATTTTTAATTTTTTGGTTTTGGAACACATCCTGCAGTCTTCGGACTTATTCCTAGCTCTGTGCTCAGGGATCACTCCATGCAGGTCAGAGCGGACGGTATGGGGTTCTGGGAATCTATCTGTGCAAGGACAGTGGCTACCCACTCTACTATTTCTCCAGCTCCAGCTCTTTTTATTTTTAATGACATAAGCCTGGAAAGTAAATTTTTTTCTCTCTGATATAAAGACTCCTTAGTTACTGCAAAGACCTTGCAGAAATTTATCCATACTTGGGCTGGAGAGATAATACAGCAGGTTAGTTGCTTGCCTTGAACACTGCGAGTAACTTGGAACCGAGTTTCCGTCCTTAGCATCACATATGGTCCCTGAACAATGCCAGAAGTAATTCCTGAGTGTAGAGCCAGGAGTAATCTCTGAGCATCACCAGGTGTGGTTCAAAAAATAAAAACAAAGGGCTGGAGCAATAGCACAGCTGGTAGGGTGGGTAGGGTGTTTGCCTTGCATGTGGCCGACCCGGTTCGATTCCCAGCATCCCATATGGTCCCCCAAGCACTGCCAGGAGTAATTCCTGAGTGCATGATCGAGGAGTAACTCTTGTGCATCACCAGGTGTGACCCTAAAAGAAAAAAAAACACAAGAAAAACAAACAAGTATATCCATGCCTTCTAATATGTCCTAAGCATCTCTATCTACATGTTTTAAAGATGAAACTTATATTAAATTATAAACAAGTATACAGCCATTTAGCAGCTTTCTGGTGCATTATGCTTTAAGTTGTATTGACCAATATAATTAAATTTTATCCTTTAAATATTTTGTGTTAAAATAATATTTTCTGTGAAAAAATTATTATAGAAATTCTATAAGGAATATGATCCATAAGCTATTTAAGAAGTAGTTACTGTTGGTATTTGGAGTATTTTTAGTTTCATGAGCACATATCAACACACTTAGATGCACAGTTTTGTATATGGTGTATACAGCCATAACCAAAACATTGTCTCATAGTTTCTTTAAGTTATACACTATGGTCATCATCCTGAGACAATGAAATATGCCTTTACTAAGTTTCTAATATCTGTGTACATTGTTCTTGATGATTCAGCTTTGTCAGGCGTTCCTTTTAAGAAATATGAGATATTATTCTGACCAGCAACTGCATATTACATTGGTGGTTAAAATAACCTCCTTTACCTCTTGTCTATTGATTACAACTGAGACTTTTTTCACTCATCTGGTTATATTCTATATTCTGGCTATTGTGAATAATTTTATGAATATAGGAATACAAATATTATTTCAAATTAGTTTGTTCATGTCTGGTAATGACTGAGGGTTTTTTTTTGTGTGGGGAGGTCACACCTGGTTATGCTCAGGGGTGACTCCTGGCTCTGCACTCAGGATTTACCCCTGGCGGTGCTCAGGGGATCATATGGGGTGCTGGAAATCGAACCCGGGTTGTTTGTGTGCAACGTAAATGCCCTACCCGCTGTGCTATTGCTCCAGCCCCAAGACTGAGTTTTAAACTCAAATCGCTGAAATCACTGTAGTGGGGAGCAGTACTGCCTCCTTGCATTGAACTTACAACTGGATTGGCTGAGGACTCACATTGGGACCCCATGGCCTCCTGAGCACTTTTTTTTTTACCCTCCTACCCCCATTGCATATTTAGAATTTTTTAGTTTGAGATCCTAGGAAATGTTTCTCAAGGTGTATCTCCTCTGTTCTTCTGCCCTGTTGATGTTTCCTTTGAAGAATTCATCAGAGGTTATAATCCTAGAGCTATCTTTTTGCTAATTTGATTTTTCCTAACCTTCACTGAATCGCACACTTGATGAGGGCAGAAAATGAGACCGATTGGCCACTGGTCTTAGATTGTAGACCTTTTCATTAGAAGTTTTTTAGACAGTAATTATTGTCATCTTATTTTTTGGCTATAAAAACAAAGTTTACACGTGTGATTGTATCAGCATTCTAGCTTTTAATAAAGGAAAACTGAATTCTTTGTTTTTTCTTTTTGGGTCATACTTGGTGATGCTCAGGGGTTACTCCTGGCTCATGCACTCAGGAGTTACTCCTGGTGGTGCTCGGAGGACCATATGGGTTGCTGGGAATCGAACTCGGGTCAGTCATGTGCAAGGCAAATGCCCTACCCTCTGTGCTATCAGTCCAGCCCCAAAACTGAATTCTTTAAGATAGCAAACCTCTGCTATTAAAAACTCATCATAAAGATTGTTTCACATATGCTATGTAAACCCAGAAATCTGAGAATGTATCTGTGATTCCATTTGTTAGCTTTAAAAATTGAATTGTAAGCCAGAAATGGTGACACCATTAAGGGAATACCTTTGGGTTCATTGTAATTTACTTAAATTATTAGCAATTTAATTATTATTAGCATTTAATTATGAAAACAGCAATAAGCAATTTTGCTGTTTTCTAGAAATCCACTCTACAAAATTTGTTAATTGTAAACAAATCATGCCTTCATTATTGTATCCAAAATTGAGCTTAACTTGAAATAATCGACTTTTAAAAAATAAATTAAGGCAGGTTTTATAAAAGTTTTGAAGTCAAATATAGAGACTGACTTGGAATTGAGGGTCATAACTAGCGAGCAAGAGAAATACCTTGAAGCCATTGCAAAGAGTTCTTTTTATGGGAGCCTAACCTAGATACCCTGGAACTTCAGTAGTGAAGAAATGTCTTTTTCTTTCTTTGTTTAGTTTCTAAAATAAGTTCACTTGCTGCGATGCTTGTTCTGTTGTCTACACTAGTTGACGATTTCTGGCTAGACAACAATTTCTTGGTATTATTTTCAAGAAGGAAATTTTGCTGAGATCATTATGACTATAAAAGTCTGTGAGTATGTGGTTAAGAAAAAAAGGGTCTATTTTCATTATGCCTTCTGTTCCAAACTAGAAATGAATGTTGCCCTGGAAAATTCTATCCAGCATAACTACAATAATAATTTAACCAAGCTAATGTTTCTCCCTGTACATTTCTTGTCTGACTGTTTTTGTGCAGTTTGATGTTGTCCCTATTGACCCATATTTAATATCTAATTCATGATTACTTTGAATATATTTTTTAAGCTAATATTTTTGGAAGGAAGATAGTTTTCTTGAAGCTTATTTAGAAAGATGTGAGAGGGATGGAGGTATAATCGTGTGTTCAAGAGAAAACACAGGCTTTTCCAAAGTGGAAATAGAGGCAAGCAAGTGAAACACGTTTTCAAGGGACAACACAGGCTTAAGAGCAAGGCTAAAATTATTTAGTAACAGGAATTGTGGTGAAAATTTAATGTTTACAATGAGTGCCAGCCAGTTGTTAAAGTTTAGGATCTTCTGTAAATCCATCAGTACTTTATAAAAAGAACCACTACTTTTTAAATATAACAATAACCACTCGACAGCATTTGTATTAAAAATCAGCAGTCCAAATTCACATGGCTGTTCACAAGAGACTCCTTCTTCTAATTGATGCTAACAGGGCAGAGAGGGAAACTTGATTATAAAGTAATAGAGACCTCAAATTTGCTTTGTTATAAACATCCACGTTAATCCCGATTGTGAGAGTGTATACTCTGGAATTTCTGGTGTCTTTTCCATGTCCACCAGGCTCTGGTAACCGTTATCTAGAAGAATGAATTATCCCACCTCTGGGCTGTCATTCATCTCTTAAAGATAAAGACAGGGGGGAGGTAATTAACCTTAAAATAACTTTTCTGTTTTAGAAATTATATTAAATTTATCTATTTCAAGAAAAACACTGGAATTATAATTTCTATTTTAAAAGCATCTACAGAATTTAGGATCCATGGTACTTTTGAACCAGATACCTAATTATTAAAAATAAAACATGGCTTTTAAAAATTACTACAGAACTCACTCCCATAGGTCATTTTTATAGAAAGTATGTTTTCCCCTTCTTGTTCTCTTCTTAGGTTCCATAAACTGTGGAACTATTCTTAAAAACAAAAGAAGGGAATTAGTAGCCTTTGGCATGGGAAACAGACTCTTAAACTACCCACAATATAGATTTAAAGAGATCAGTCTCTCATTGCATGATTGAACATGCCTGTGCAACCTTAACTCTGAGATCTTTTCATTGTGGTGAGTGACTCAGTGATTTTTACCTTTCACCCTATAAGCAGTTTTTGAAATCAAAGCTAAGGTTTAGTCCAGACTCTGAAAGGAAATAAGAAGAAAAGTCACTGGTTGGGGCCGGAGCGATAGCACAGCGGGTAGGGCGTTTGCCTTGCACTCGGCTGACCCGGGTTCAATCCCCGGCATCCCATATGGTCCCCCAAGCACTGCCAGGAGTAATTCCTGAGTGCAGAGCCAGGAGTAACCCCTGAGCATCGCTGGGTGTGACCCAAAAAGCAAAAAAAAAAAAAGTCACTGGTCATTTGCTTAATGAAGTCAACTGTTTTTTTTCTGAAGTTTCACTAATGTTTGTATAGTTTACATAGTTTGGGAATTTTCATGGAGTACACATATTTTGCATAATTCCTGTGCTTTGAAACCTTGATCATTGTCTCTACAGTCAACTGTAATCTAAGCAGAATAGGTCAGTTGTTTGTTCACATGTTCCTGATGTCCTTCAATGCTGTTTGATTAAAAAAAGGGTCTTTATTGCAGAGTAGCTGACAGAAGAGTGAGAAAGCATTTTGTTCAGGAGATAAATTATCTTTGTAGTGAAGCACTCTCATGGAATGAATCTGGAATTTTTTTTGAAACTTGATTTGAACTTATTTCTATTTGTTTTAAGAATTCAGGGCATCCATAATTTCAGCTTTTCCTTTTTGCAGGGTGTGTCGTGTACAATGGTGAAACCACACGCAGCTCTGGGCAGTGCTCAGGACATTTTTCTGGTCTCTGATCAGGACCACTCACTTCTGGTGGTGTTTGAGAGAGAATATAAGGTGCCAGTGATCCAGCTGGGGTCAGCCATGTGTAAGACAGGTGGCTTAACTCCTATACTATCTCTCTGGCCTCAATTTGAGATTTTCTTTGTGGTTAAAGAATGGAAATTTATTCCAACAGTAGTCTTAACTCTGTTGTCTACTGTCTGATTTAAGACTACTGTTGGAATAAATTTGTATTCTTTAACAGTAGAAAATAAATCATAAAGAGTAATACACACATATAGATATAGATATAGATATAGATATAGATATAGATATAGATATAGATATAGATTAGATATAGATACATACCTCTCGGAGAGCCCGGCAAGCTACCAAGAGTATCCCGTCTGCACGGGCAGAGCCTGGCAAGCTACCTGTGGCATATTCGATATGCCAAAAACAGTAACGCTAGGTCTCATTCCCGTGACCTTGAAAGAGCTTCCAGTCATTGGAAAAGACAGAGTAAGGAGAGGCTGCTAAAATCTCAAGGCTGGGAGGAATAGAGACATTACTGGTGCCCGCTCGAGTAAATGAACGAACAATGGGATGACAGTGATACAGTGATACAGTCTTAGCTTTCTTAATATCTTATAATTGTTCACAACAATTGATGCTTAATATTTTATTTAAAAATTTTAAAAGACCTTTAATGTTTTAAGTAATATTTCATAAGAGGTAGAGAATATTTATACCGTATATTTAATTATAGTATTGTAATTTAATTATATAATCTTGTATATAATTAATTTAATTGTATAACATATAGTATTTGGTTATATTGTTTATAATCATTCTGAGGGTGATAATGAAGTTTAAAATGTCTGTGTTCAGAATCATTGAGATACCATGTGGAAGAATAAGACTCAATCCAGATTTCTTTTCAGAATATTTTTATTCTCTAAGACACTTCCCCAAATTAAATGTGATGTGACTCAGGGCCAACAAACTGTAGCATGACATGACCTGGTCTGGAAATCCTAACTCAGTCTTAGGTCTTTTGATTATATTATCAAGTCCCTTTTTCACATACAGTCAGTGAATTTGCATTTACGTATGACAATAGCAAAATATGCAAGAGATTTTGAGGGGAGATTGGAATAAATAGTTGCCATGTGTATATCATTATCATTATCACCAGCACCACAAAAGCTTCATTGAAGATTCTCAAAATAGAAGGCATTTATAGACTTCCAGTTCTGGTCCTTGTCCAAAGGGAACTTATGTTTTTAAAATTAAAAAGAGGATAATTTACATAGAATGCTAAAACATGTATCATTAACATAGAATACATAAAGAGCACCAGAGTTCCTATCGTAAATGTTTGTTTTTATGGTCAATATTGCTTCCAAAACTAATGGGTCTAAAGTACCAATGCATATACTGTTGAGGATGGTTTTGAATCGTTATTCAGTCCTACATTTTTCCTAAGATGTATCTTTAGTGAGACAGTTATAATCATTTCATTTTAGTAAGTAAAATTTTTGATACACATTGATCTATTATTTAAAATGAATTCAAGTTAACATTTCTAGAAATTTACTTGCAAGATATATTTGGAAGGAGCCAGAGCAATAGTACAGTGGGTGGGGCATTTGCCTTGCATGCAGCTGACCTGGGTTCAAGCCCTGGCATCCCATATGATCCCCCAAGCAATGCCAGATGTAATTCCTGAGTGCAGAGCCAGGAGTAACCCCTGAGCATCTCTTAGTGTGTCCCCAAAAGTCCCCCCAAAAGATTTATTTGAGATGTATTTGGGTATTTGGGGTAATTGTCAGTTGTTGCTGTGCTGATGTGTGTTTGTTTTACAACCTTGCCTAGATGTTAGTCACTACATAACTTGTTTTAATACACTTTGAAGAAGATATAGACTCCTCATTTTATGAATAATTTAATTGAGGTCTATTGAAATGAGATTATCTGATATTTGGTGGAACTGGATTATGAAATGAAGTAAATCCCATCAGTTAAGAATCTAAAGTTGTTCATAACTAATGGACTAGATCAGTTCCCTTTGTAATAAAAACATAATTTGTTTTGAAAATTAAAATAAATGAAGAGTGGGACTGAAGAGTTATGTCTTCCATGCGCTGGCCCCAGTTTGGTTCACAACACACCACGGTTCTCTAAGCATTGCAGGATATGGTCCTACTGGCTCTTGAGCACTGCCAAAATGGTTTGGGTAATCCCTAGCACCACAGGACGAAGCAGCACTGCATCCTAAGGTGCTCTGATTGATCCATTGCCCCTGTTGGTTGAGAATACTAGGAGAGTCCCCTAAGCCTCCTGAGCTCTGCATCAAAGGTTCCCCCAAATAATTAAATAAATTACAAAATTCAAGTAAACCAATAGAAAGGTAAATATAATGTTTTAAGTGTTTTGTTTTTAAATATCAACTCAGACCTAATTTTTTGTGGGGGAGGGTATGGGGTGGTGATGGTGATCAGAGCTTATTCCTCGCTCTGTGCACAAGACACCATATGTGGTGCCAGAATTCGCACATGGCTCAGCCATCCACAAAGCACTAACCTTAACCACTGTACTATCTCTCTGCACCCCGAACCAGTTCTTATTAAATAAATAATGGCAACACTTTGCTGAAATTTACATTAAGGATTCATGCTCGCAAAACCAATTTCTTCAAAAGGTTTGAAAAGATGGCCTGAATAATCCAAGTCTTAAAATAAACTATGTGGAGATTTTATGTTTAAATATCTGATAAGAAATCATATATAAATTATGTGTATTAATAATATAAACTTGGACTATTTTTAAAAGTAATGTTTAAATTGGCAGTAAATAGATTTTAATAAAATAAAATTATCTAGTTTTCCTTTTTCTTTTTTCCAAGCTATTAAAATCAGCAAGAAAAAATACTCTAAATTCTTTAAACTATAAACTCTTTTCTTTTAAAGAGATTCAGAGAACAATTAGACAGGAATTTGTTACAAAAACAAAAACAAAAACAAAAAACCTTTGAAAATTCACTGAGTAGCACAAATCACAGAACTGAATTCTCTGAATAATATGTTTTCTTCTTATAGTTTTCTTGATCATAAATTCATGCAATTCAAGACTTTTGTTTCAGTTTTTCCTCATACTGACTACAAAAAGTTTTGACACTAGGCATAGGTGAAAAATACTGAGACCTTGATTTTAGTGTTTCTAAATACACAACATATGATAAATATGACCTAACCCAACCATAAAATACAGGGAAACTTGGGGGATTGTTTGGGGTGCAGAGGATAGAACCCGGGTGTGCCATATGCAAGGCAAGTGCCTTAACCCCATCCTTTCTCTCACTGGTCCTGAACTTTTTTTTTTTTTTTTTCAGTTTTTCATGATACCAGAAGGCTTTTTACTTATTTCATTAGCAAAATCTGATGACTTTTACAGAGCATTTTCTATTCTTTTTTTTCTGCTTTATGAGTGTCATGACCAGGGGTCTCACGCACGAGGTGTGTTACTTATGCGGTGAGTTGTGATGCTTACACACACCTTTGGTGGTGCCCAGATATTGCACATTTTGTTGTGATCTGGGTGTCTCAACAGACTCTCTTTCTGGGAGTCTTAATCCAGGCAGGATTGCCTCAGAGCACGTGGGGTAGTGCTGGGGCTAACGGAACACTGTGCTACTATCTTAGGACCCCTGTGGTGAGTATTTTTAAGTGAAAATTTCTAAATCAGGGGCTGGAGCAATAGCACAGTGGGTAGGGCATTTGCCTTGCATTCGGCCGACCCAGGTTCAATCCCCAGGATCCAATATGGTCCCTCGAGAACCGCCAGGAGTAATTCCTGAGTGCAGAGCAAGGAGTAACCCCTGAGCATTTCTGGGTGTGACCCAAAAAAGCAAAAATAATAAAATTAAATCTGAAAAAAATTTCTAAATCATCCATAAATGTAAAATTTAAAATTCAAGTGATTCTGGAATCTCCGTGCTGGAAAATGTGTCTTGCTCTAGCTCTGTGAGAGGGTCCAGTGACTTCTATGCACAACCATGGTCCACAGAGTTCTGTTGAATAGAGATGAGAGGGCAGGGATACAAGGACATGATCCAGGTTCTGCACACAAAACACCACCGGGTGTTCTATTAATGTTTTAAAGAAAGAAAAATCCTATCCAAAAATAGCTCAAAAACCCAATGATATGGATATTCTGTGTACCAATGTATCTACTATTTTTTGAAATAGTATTTTCCATTTTCACTCCTTTTCATCAGCCTCTAGTCATTTTACTTTACAGTAGCTATTAGAATCTATGTTAACGGAACACACCAAGATTAAGTCTATGTGGTTCAATTATAATTAATTTTTAATGAAAACTTTGAACTAGGATTATTACTAAGAAGCTAAAACCACACACATATACTTTAAAAATGATGTTTTTTTCCCTTTGGAAAGTGGATACATTTATCTCCATCATGAAGGACCTGCTTAGAGTTTTACTGTCTTCTCTTTCATTTAGAGGAAGTGGAATTGTTTTAATCTTGGCTTTAGATAACGATGCCATGGTAATTCGAACAATGAATTTGTTTGAGGTGGGGTCTGGCTTGACAGTCCAGGGAAGACCATGTGAATGACATCATTCAGAGTGGTGCAGTAGAGCAGAATTTGCGTCTACCTGCTCTGTGCCAGGTGAAGTTCTGAGCACTTTAAACGGGCTGGAGATAAGGTACTGTGGTGCTTCTTTGAGCAGGTACTGTGTTTGGTTGAACTAAATGTTCAAGCAAGTAACAAATAGTTTACTGAGTATTTCCAAAATGCTTGTCTTTACACTGGGCTTATGAGATTAAAAATTAGGCCCCATGTCCAAATGGCTTGTAAAATATGAAGAGAGGCAGGTATATACAAACAATCACTGTATCACTGTCATCCCATTGTTCATCGATTTGCTCGAGCGGGTGCCAGTAATGTCTCCATTCGTCCCTGTCGTGTGCCAGTGTAGCCCAATGGTGTCTGCTCGCTCCAGGAATATGAAGAGCCTGAGATTTTAGCAGCTTCTTCTTACTTGTCCTTCCCAACGCTGCCGCATTGGGGGCTCTTTCAGGGACAGGGGAATGATACAAACAATATACAAACAATAAAACAGTAAATATTGTGATGATATGACCATCATACTTAGCCACTGAAGGCTCCAGCCTCAAAAAATATTATGCTAATTTTTGCTATTGAGAAATATGTTCTGGGACTGGAGCAATAGTAAAGCAGGTAGCTCACTTGCCTTGCATGCAGCTGATATGGATTTGATCCTCGGTCCCCCATACGGCCCCTTGAGACCCCTAGGAGTGATCCCTGATTGTAGAGCCAAGAGTAATCTCTGAGCACTGCCACTTGTGGACTTAAAAAAAAGAAGTGCATTACTTAAGGTAAATTAATCTTGGATCAGTAGAAAAGAAAAATACAGGTGTTGAAATATTAAATCCAGGGACTGGAGAGACATAGGAAAAGCGCTTTCCTTGCAATCGACAGACCCAGGTTCAATCCCCAGCATCCCAAGCCCACCAAGAATTTTTTTTATGTGGCACAAAAACAAAATATAATATATATATACATATATAACCCATTCATTAAAAATATTTTTTATTTCAAAAAACAAAACAAAACAAGAGTCACCAGAGAATTAGTGAGAAAATGGAAAACTTCTGGGATATCTAGATTAACTCTGATTGAAAAGTTAGACTTCCAGTACTCATCCTTGATGTGGAAAATACTTCTGAAAAATTAATGGAACTCATTTTATTTTATCTTTGAAAATTCGATTCTCCAGGGCTGAAGCAGGTAGGACACTTTTCTTCTGCTTGACTGACCCAGGCTTGACCCCCAGCACCCCACTGGATCCTCTAAGCCCCCTAAGAGTGATCCCTGAGTACAGAGCCAAGAAAGCCCTGAGCACAGTCAGGTGTGGCCCAAAACCATTTTTTTGACACTCAACACCCTGGGTCTGTATTAGTCAGGAAAGGTTATGTTATGGTGTAGTAACAAATAGACCCAAATATCTCCATTTCATCCCCCACTAAAGTTGATTGCTCACAATACTTCGTGCTGCATGGCATCAGATTAACATTCTGGGGGTACAAATGGGGGCTTCCCAGGAACCAGATGGATGGGGCCCACTGTGTATTGCTGGAAACCCCAGTTTCCATGGTGTCTGTCCTGGCTTGAAATGGAAACATTATGGCCCCTGATCCTTTGGCTAAACCCCCAAACCTGTTTCAGAGGCCTCTCTACTTTGTTGCTGTGGGGTTTGGTTTGGTTTTTTGTTTGGGGGCCATATCCAGCGGTTCTCAGGGCTGATTCCTGGCTCTGTGCTCAAGGATCACTTCTGCCTGGGCTCTTGGAACCATATTGGGTGCTCTGCCCATTGACCTATAGCTCCAGCCCCAAACTGATTCATTTGTAAGGAGTCTGGATTCCTTGAACAGCCAGCTGCCAGGTACCACAAACAATCTTCAAAAAATTTTTTATTGTTCTAGAGTGGATTGGATTGGAGCAATAGCACAGCGGGTAGGGCGTTTGCCTTGCACAAGGCCGACCCAGGTTCGATTCCTCTGTCCCTCTCGGAGAGCCCGGCAAGCTACCAAGAGTATCTCTCCCACACAGCAGAGCCTGGCAAGCTCCCCGTGGCATATTCAATATGCCAAAAAACAGTAACAGCAAGTCTCACAATGGAGACATTACTGGTTCCCACTCGAGCAAATCTATGAGCAACGGGATGACAGTGATACAGTGATATAGTGAAGGTAAATTATGTTTGATCTTTACTGAGTATAAATAATTTTACAGTGCTATTTCCTATTACTTTTATTATGCATGCTAATATTATACATTATGTTATGCATTTTAATACTGCACAACCATATCCATCTCAATGATGAATATTAAGATAGAGCACATACTTTATTTTTTATTTCAATTACTAACAGTATTCTTTTTTCTCTACAGCATCTCTATTAACCTATTCACTAAAAAAAATTAAAGATGTACTTAAATAGCACTGTAGCACTGTCCTCCCATTATTCATCGATTTGCTCAAGCGAGCACCAGTAACATCTCCATTGTGAGACTTGTTGTTACTGGTTCTGGCATATCGAATACAGAACTTCAAAATCATTCAACCAGAATTAAATGAGTGTTCTTTAGATTTATCATCCTTATTTTCATATAAAGAAAAATTGTTTAAAAATAATTCGGATCAACTGTTTTCTTCTAAGTTAGGTGTAGTGTGGAAGTGAGTAGAGTTGGCCCTAAAGCGATACACAGTTAGGAAGTACAGTTTTGCTACTGGGCACCAAAGAAAGGCATTCCGATAGGTCGTGGTATTCAAGTGGAAAATCTATACATGAAAATGTAGTTAAGGAACCTCAATCCCAGAATATAAAAGAAAATGGTAAATCTAATAAGATTTTTTTACCTTCCCCCCCCTTAAAGAAGGGCTGGGACATTATAATTGGCCTTGTTTTCAAGATAATAAATAATATTGCAGTGACGCAGAATCAAGCCACTAATTACCTCTTTCTTCAGATACTAAGCCAGAATATGGGTTTTTAAAATATAACAAAACAAGTTGACAAATCACTTCATAGCTCAAATGTTTACTGTGCTGTGAATTTCAATATATTTAAAGCTTTATCACTTGGGCTATATTAGTAAAGAGACTAAGACTGAAGTAAGGAATAACTGTCAAATGCTGGGGAGGAAATAGGGCTTTCTAAAACCGTTTTTCCCATGTGAGCCCTCTCTAGCATAAGAGTCTAATGAGGCCATATGCACTAGTATTGGAAAACATGTTAGAGCCATTGATTCCAGTTACAGTCAAGGGACTCTTTTGTGATTGCTTTTTCTGAATTTTGAATAGAACAGTAACCCATGAACTAAGGAAAAATAAAAATCCCAAGGGAAAAGGTTCGCTGAGTTTTTAATGAAAATATTGATCCTGATTTGCCTGTCTTCACTTTGGTGTGTTCCCTTCTCTGAGCTGTGATCATTGGTACTCCAGCCTTTCTATTAAGTAATCCACAAACAGCCTGTTAAATAATCTGTAAACTGTTCTCTTTGTGTAGCCAAATGCCACTGAGGCACAAATCTGGAAAATCCTGGAAAATCTCTTAAACTCTTTAATTTCTCCTAAGTAAAGGGAAATCCTAGGGTAGAAGATTATCTACAAGGACTCTTCCCGCCTAAACCACATAATCTTGACTGGCCATCACATTTCTGTCAATCCTGTGTCATAATAAATGCTTCCCAAGAGAATACCAGAGAATCAGCTTTGGTCACTTTGCTCTTTCACTGTGTGTGTGTGTGTGTGTGTGTGTGTGTGTGTGTGTGTGTGTGTTTGTGTACAGCTGCCTTTCGGTTTAAGAAACAAGTCATTGAATCCAAGCCATATATCTGAAAAGGCATTTAGTGGTATACTGATTATACTTTTTCCTGACTTCAGCTCAGATTTTGTATCTGTAATTTCTGATATTTAAGCACAAAGTAAATGATTAATGGATAGATTAATGGATAGATATTATTCAGGCATTTTTCTGGCTTACAACAGGTTATGTGGATTCACTTAATGACTTCACTCAACTTTGCAAATGTGTGCTCAGATGACCCCGAAGGCAGAACATTTTCTGTCCTGTAAAATATTTGCTCTTACACTCAAAAATCACTTTCTAGATTACTTTTTTTCAATGCTATTTGGAAGCTAGTTTTCCATTGTGTCAAATTTTAATCAAAGTAGGAATATAACTCTCTTTGAAAGAAAAAAACAAATGAAATCTTCACTTTCTCCCATTTCCCAGGACATCTATTGCTACTGTATATTGCATCAGTAGAATTTCTTATATGTTCAGGAAAAGCAGTGACTTGACAACTTTTTTTTTCCCCTAGGGTCTTTTTCTTGCTACCAAATTGTCTTAGCTGGATTCCTCCCCTTTACTGATTTGTCATTAGTTTACATCATTATATAATTTCTGAGGTTCAGTTTAACACATTTTCATGTGTATAGGATTCACTTAATCCACCTCAAAATTCAGTTCCTTGCCACTAGCAAGATGATTCCTCTATATGTAACTGCATATATTTGAAGGTAACCCATTGTGAAGACACAAAACCAGAATTTCCGAAATCCTGGGTCTAATCTTTCAGCTCTCAGCTACTACGATGTTGGCAGGTTTTCTATTCTTGTGTTTACGTCTATAAAAAAGAGGTGTGTCACCTCTATTTTCCACTGGTCCCTTACAGAGAAAAAAATGTAATGATGTCTTGGAAGTTTTCTTAATCTCTCCACCTTTAGATGTACATGCACATTATTAACAAACTGATAGAAGAGGTCCTCTTCTAAACATCTAAAATCCTCTTGCTTTGAGATAGTGTTTATTTACGCACTTGACATTTCCCCCTGTAGCCTGTGTTTTCTTTCAGGGAGGCAATGTAAACCAAGAAGAAAAGCTGCAGAGAAATACAGCACTGAGGTGTCAATCAGAATTCAAGAAAGGGCGAAGGAATAGTAGATGGGTTAAACATGCACATTTATTTAAACTTTAAGTTTGTACTACCTAATGACAAACACATTAAACTACTTCATTGCTTGGAATGAGTAGAATATAATGAAGATATATTGAAAGCACATTGCGGAGGCCATGTGTTATAAACATTTTGAACACTAGGACAGGTTTAAAAACTTTGAATAGCATGTAAAGGTGTTTAAAATTCATTTAGTAAAAATGTAAATTTAAAAGCATTATATCTGCTGAAGCAGATTTATCTCTGCACACTGAACATATAGAAAGGCAATATAAAAACATATTAAGTGAATCAGGGGAGATTACACAGTGGCAGAAGCACCTGCCTTGCTAGCTAAGGATAATACTCTTGATTTTCTGTGCCACTCACCTTCTCCAGGCTGACCCCACTATTTTGCTGTCTGGGAACCCCGTCTGCATAACACTAGAGTTTGCAATTTCTGGTACAAAGATATGTGTGAGCACCACAGCCAAAGATGTGCATACTCTGATTCCCAGGAGTTTTATCCTAACAAGCGCTACAAGCAGAGAATGACTAATCATCGTAACCAAGAGTATAACCACTAGTAGAATAGTAGAAATAAGTACCAGGAGGTTTGCTCCATGGCTTGGGAGCTGGCCTCACATGCTAGGGGAAAAGGCAGCTCAGATAGAGAAGGGAACACAAGTAAATTGTGGTTGGAGGACCCTTTCGGGATGGGAGATGCTTGCTGAAAGTAGACTATAGATTGAACAAGATGGCCACCCAATACCTCTATTGCAAACCACAATACCCAAAAGAGTGAGAACAAAAGGGAATGCCCTGCCACAGAGGCGGAGTTGGGTGGAGGGAATAGGATTGGGGGGGAGGGATACTGGGGTCATTGGTGGAGGAGAATGGGCAGTGGTGGAGGGATGGGTACTTGAGCATTGTATGACTGAAACACAAGCACAAAAATATGTAAATCTGTAACTGTACCCTCACGGTGATTCATTAATAAAAAAATAATAAATTAAAAAAAAAGAGTATAACCACTAGAGAACACCATACAAGTACCACAGCTAAAGTGTGTGGCCCCCGGAATCATCACAGTATATAGTTTTTAGTGATGAAAGATAGTTTTTATTAAACAATTTATTTAGATATGCATGAGGGGAGAAAAAGGAATATGTCTCTAAGAGAGAACAAGGGCTTCTTCAGGAAAAGAGCAGAGAGAGATACAGGTTCAAGGCAGAGCATGGGCTTTTGTTTTTCTTTTGGGGTCATACTCGGCCGATGCTGAGGAATTCCTTCTGGTTCTGCACTCAGAAATTACTCCAGGCAGTGCTCAGGGGACTATATGGGGTGCTGGGGACCGATCCCAGGTTGGCTGCATGCAGAGCAAACACCCTACCTACTGTACTACCACTCCGACCCCAGAACATGGGCTTGAAAGAGACTATAAAAGAAAGTTCACCCATATTTTTGCAACCTAAACACACCTTATATGTATACATACACTTTATATAAATATATCAACTATTACAATATGTTATATAAAATTAAAATATATAAAATACATATACATAACATTTTTAGGTTGCATAAATATAGGTAATATTTCTTTTATGCATGTGCATTTTTTGATGAAAAATTTTATGGAATTTTCCAAGTAATATATCACTTAGTTAATAAAACAATAATTCAAAAACACTCTGTGTGTGTGTATGGCCAACAGTTGAACCCAGGGTCTCACACATGCAAGGTATGTGTTCTATTTCTGAGCTATGTCCCTGTCCGCATCACTCCACCTCAACATAAAACTTCTTTTCTCCCATTTCATTTAAATGCTGTGTCATACAAAGGTGTTAATGATGCATTTGTTACAGGCATTTAGTTTTTTACCACCAGTCCCACGACCACTGTGACCTTCCTTCCACCATTTTCTCAACCAACCCTCAAGCTTGCCCCTATAGCAGGCCCCAAATAATCTATGTTAATATCACTTGTTACCTGGACTGGAGCGACAGCACGTGGGTAGGGTATTTGCCTTGCACGCAGCCCACCCGGGTTCAATTCCTCCGTCCCTCTCAGAGAGCCTGGCAAGCTACCAAGAGTATCCCGCCCTCACGGCAGAGCCTGGCAAGCTATTGAGTGGCGTATTCAAAAACAGTAGCAACAAGTCTCACAATGGAGACGTTACTGGTGCCTGCTCAAGCAAATCAATGAGCAACGGGATGACAGGGCTACACTGCTACAGTGCTATCACTGAGGCTAAAGGAATTATCAAAAAATACTTCAGTAAAAGAAAATGTGTGAAAATGGTTGCCCCTACCCATGGGAACATTAAGTCCTTGTCTGAGGATTTACTTAGTTGTTGTTGCAAATTGAACCTTCTTTGTAATTGCTTTTGTTCATCGAGGTTAGTTGGCTTCTACGTTGTATTTTTCCACCCAACCTGGTGTGCTCCTACTGGGATCTTAGTACTGTAGAGTTTGGAGATGTTGGCACACTCTAGAAAATCCAGAATATTTAACTGGGCAGTGAGCTTGCACAGTAGTGGTGGTGGAATGTGAATGTGGCTTCCGGGGCTTCCAGCAGTAGGGGGCTGGAGGGAGGTTGCCCACCCTGACTCTGAGGAGGCCTGGAGTTTTCAGCCAAAAAACCCCGGTGTACCTGAAAGTTTCGGCAGTTTGACATCTCTGTGAGCTCAGTCATGAGTCAGTAGAGTCGGGCTGTATTCGTGGCCGCAGCTGTTGGGGTGTGTGTGAGACTTCCCTGGCTTAGGCAGGGTGGGAACTTGACCCTTCCCCCTCCAAAGATGGCTCTGGAGGTCTCAGTTAAGAACCAGTGTATCCAAGAAATTTTTGTGGCCAGTTGATCGCTTTCAAGGTTTAATTATGAGTCTCTGGAGCAGGGCAGGTGGATGAGCTTACATGGTGGTGGCATGAGACATGGGTGTGGCTGCTGGGGCTTCCAAAGTAGGAAGGTGCCAATAAAACCTTTTAACATGCCCTTGTGGTGATACCATGGGACATGTGTGGCTGCTGGGGCTTCCAAAGTAGGGGGTGTTAAATAAAGCCTTTTACCATGCCTTTTTCTGAACGTCTTAGAAATTGTCTGATGAAGATTAGGTAGGAGGAACCAGACCTTTATTTTCTTTCATCATTAAGGTAAAAAAAATAATTGTTTTGAAATATAAATGAAAATATTCACCATCAGTATATGCTAGATATGAAAGTTTTAGGATTTAGACAAGGCAAATGAACATGAGCAACACCGTCCTATCCAAGGTATAGGGATGAAATAAAACTGAATGTAGAGCCACATAATTAGACCAAGCACTCAGAGAAGTCACCATCACTACAGTGAAAAGCATAGTGATGGGCCTTTTACTTGCTGTATAAAATAACTTCTGATAGGACATTATTGTCATTGATTATTATTTATTCAGTTAATATTCCTACCATAATAGCTTTTATTAGTTTTTTAAAAAAGTTATGTATTAAGCTGGAATGATAGCACACCAGGTAGGGCGTTTGCCTTGCACGCGGCCAACCCGGGTTCGATTCCTTCATCCCTCTCAGAGAACCTGGCAAGCTACTGAGAGTATCCCGCCCGCACGGCAGAGCCTGGCAAGCTACCCGTGGTATATTCGATATGCCAAATACAGTAACAAGTCTCACAATGGAGATGTTACTGGTGCCCGCTCGAGCAAATCTATGAGCAACGGGATGACAGTGCTACAGTGCTGTATTAAACATATATTTTCATTTCCATATAGAATTGTGTAATCAGTTATAAAGGAGTTGAAGAGTTCCATTGATTATTTTTTCATTTCATTCAATGTCCCTTCAATGTTCCTTCTATTTGTTGGTGTCTTTCCTCCAACATTCATATGCCCATGCCCCTCTTTCAGCATCCGCTTTGCTCTGTTTCCTTCTTTATACTTCTTTATACTTTCTTACACTTCTTGCCCAGCATGGAAGACCATTAGTGGAATCTTTGACTGGCAGAGAAATTCCAACACAGTCAGTTCTCTCTGAGTTTAAATTCCTGTGACATTAGTGACGACTCTTACACTGTTAAATGCATCATTGGTTTCATTTTTTCCAATTAAATGTTCTCATTTTTTCTCCACATCTGTATTTCAAAAGTCCCTTGAAGAACACACAATCCTCTGGCTTTTTCAGAAGTGGAAGGAAATCTCTGTTTTCTGAGAGAATCCTATGTTCTCTATATATTATGCTCTGTATTTGCATGTCATTTCACATGCAAATGACATGCAAATACAGAGGCTGAAAACTGTTCTGTACTTTTATGTCATTGGAAGAGAGTGGAAATTAGAGTTCATTTTCCCAACTCAAAGTAGCTGGTTATCAGCAGAGCAATAAGCCTGCTTAGAAGGTCTCTAAATGCTCTCTGTTTCACGATACTGTCTGGATGGTTGACAATAGCCCACCATAAAGTCTGTTATAATTTATTTGACTCTTTACTTTTCTATGCCCTCTACTTTTTCATGTTCTTGCTTTGTTTGATAAGGTGAGACTAAATGTAGTGATAAAGTATTAAATATAACTAATTCTTGAATATTTGCATTTTTTTCTCCTGGTGCTGGTGATCAAACCCAGGGACTCTCACGTGCCAAACATGCTCTGCCTCTGAGTTCTATCCTTGCCCTCTCTTATTTGCTTTTCATTGGCTTCCCTTGCACATGCTAAGTTTTCTGTCTCTTAGTGTCTTTCTTTACCATAGTTTCCATTTTCTCTCTTCTTATCAAAGCTACATCGAATTTCAAAGTACCCAATTTAAGACACTGCTTTTCTAGACTAAGAATAATGTTAGAGAGTAGGGTACCTGCATAAGCTATCTCTATTCTCTGCATAAAACATCTTACCTTCTTTCTATTTCAATTTAAGATCTCTTTCCTCCACTAACATATTCTCCCTGGGGCCAGGGCTATAGTACAGCAGATAGTGCATTTGCAGCTGACCCAGGTTCAATCCCCGCCATCTCGTATGGACCCCAGGCACTGCCAGAATAATTTCGGTGTGCAGAGCCAGGAGTAATCCCTGAACATTGTTGGGTGTGACCCCAAACAAACAAAATCCCCTCAATTTGTGAAGACATCAGATACCAGAGACAAAAAGCACTGAAGAAGCAAGAATTCTGGGCTGATTCCCTGCAGTGTCTATAGGATATTCAGAGACATGGAGTAACCTTACCCCAGCTGGGGACAGCAGAGCTGATTATTTAGGGAGAGAATGCTGAATAGGAGAAGGCCGGCTCCTACTGTGTCACTGTAGCAGGAAGTGGGAGAGGGCGATACAGCGCCTCCCCCAAATTAACCAGCAATCCCTGTCTTCTGTGCCACTGTTTCTGTTTGTCAGTGAGATAACCTGGGGTTGTGTTTCCCGTTAATGCAAAATGTGAAGAACTGGAAGGAAGTGATTTAAAACACAGGAAGAAAAGACATGAATAGAAAAGATCTGGAGGCATCCATTCACGCTCTTCTCTCTCTTTGCAGTCCTCAAGTTCCCTCTTGTTCCCTAGAATTTGCCCGGGACCACATGTACAAACAAGTTGACTGTCGATGGCCTGGTGTTTGAAACTATGGCAGTGTGGGACCATTAAAAGATCATGGAATGAGATAAGATTTAGTTCATGGATAGAGAGTTTTGCATATGTGTATATTTTTCTTTAAAATTATTGTGTTTTTGTTCGAACAATCTACTAACAAAACTTGAAAGGGGAAAAATTTCTGGAAGATATCTGGGCTATTCATATCAAAAACCTAAACTGACATGCCTTTTGACTTCACAATTATGTTATTAGGATTATATCATGTAGAGAACAATGAAATGCAAATTATTTTTATCATTTGCTATCAATAGAATAGCAACCTGTTAAAATGTAATTTGTGTACCCACCAAAATTCATCCGTAATACCACAATGTGACTATTTTTGGAAACAGAGCCTTTAGAGAAGTGATTATAGTTAAAGAAAGTCACATGAGTGGACCCCAATCCAGTATGGTTGCTGACCTCATAAAAAAAAAAGAAGTGAAGCAGAGAGATAATACAGAGGTTGAATCCCACAGCCTGCATGTGGCTGACCCCATCACTCCCTGTCACCATATGGTCCCTGTCACCACATACTCTCCTGAACACTAGTGTCATTGCCGGGATTGGCCCTGAGTGTCACCCAGTTTGGCTCTGAAGGCTCCTGAGCTCCACTGAGATGGTCTGGGTTACCCCTGGACTGCAGAATCTGATACAGTACCGTGTCCACTGATCCTTGCATTAACACTTGTATTAACACTAGCTCAGTTGGCTGAGAAATACCAGGAGTGGCCTCCTGGGCACCATGAGCATCCCTCCCCCTCCCCTAGAAACTAACACCAGGATCATGTGCACAGCTAGAAGACTATAATTATGAAGGTAAGGAAACTGGGGAAAGGGCCAGAGAAGGCCAGAGCTTATGCTTTACATGCTGGAGACCTGGGTTCATTCTGGCACCACATGGTCCCCAAGCACTGAGCCAGGGGACCTCTGAACACTGCTGGGTGTCACTCCTAAAAAATAGAACTTTGAGAAAACAGTGTTATGTATGTCACCAAGGCTGGGGTATTTTCTTATAGCAGTCCTAGCAAAAGAATACACAACCCAGTCATCTATGGGAGAAAAAAATGACATGAATTAATGGGTAGTTCAACAATAATCATATGTGAATAATGGTTTATATTAAGCTTATCAATAGTGAGTCCCTTTGTATAAAGCATTTCTTTATCTGTATGTTTATGTTCCTGTGTATATAACTTCTAGAATCACATGCAGTAAACCCACCAATACTTTTACATGTTTTTTTTTCTCCTCCCTGCTATTTCCCATTCCCCATATTTCTTCATCTCATTATTTTGCTGGGGCTGGCACGATAGCACAGCGATAGGGCGTTCGCCTTTCACGTGGCTGACCAGTGTTCGATTCCTCCTCCCCTCTCAGAGAGCCCGGCAAGCTACTGAGAGTATCTCGCTCTCATGGCAGAGCCTGGCAAACTACCCGTGGCGTATTGGATATGCCAAAAACAGTAACAAATAAGTCTCACAATGAGAGACGTTACTGGTGCCCGCTCAAACAAATCAATAAGCAATGGGATGACAGTGACAGTGATTATTTTGCTTGTTTTATTTGTGGGGTGAGGGCTTGGGCCACTCCTGGTAATGCTCAGTACTTACTCCTGGCTCTGCATGCAGAAATAACTCCTGGTGGTGCTCAAGGGATAAATGTGATATGGGGATTTAACCCAGGTTTGCTTCGTTCAAGGCATGTGCCTTACTCACTGTCTGTCACTTTCACCCCAATTTTAGTTATCTCTAAAGCCTACTTTCCCCGGTGACTGTGAATTATTTTTGGAAATTTTTATATAAAGTATATTTTTAATCCCATGTTTTAAAAGTAAACATGTTGAATAAAACTTAGCCAGGTTGTAACTTCTTGAGCCTAGTCACTCATTAAATCATTCAGTATTTATAATTATATATTTGATTCACTGTATCACTGTCATCCCATTGCTCATCGATTTGCTCGAGCGGGCACCAGTAACATCTCCATTGTGAGACTTGTTGTTACTGTTTTTGGCATATCGAATACGCCACAGGTAGCTTTCGAGGCTCTGTAGTGAGGGCGAAATACTCTCGGTAGCTTGCTGGGCTCTCCTCCGAGAGGGACGGAGGAATCGAACCCGGGCTGACCGTGTGCAAGGCAAACACCCTACCAACTATGCTTTCACTCCAGTCCATGTATCAGTCTATGCTTATAAAATTATGATGTTCCTTTCAGACAACACCTAGTGAAAAAGCTGTTTCTCCGTGTGTCTGTCTCTATTCCCCCCATTCTTTCTGTCAAACAACTCCCCTCCAGCTTCCTTTCCCATCACTCTGCTTACTCTGTATTTGTTAAGTCCCGCGAGGCAACTTATAGTCAGTCAGTCTCCACTGCTTTCTTATCTTAACCTTTCAGATCAGACTTGACCAGCCTCTTATTATTTTTCCCTTTATGTATCTGTTTCTACACACGTATCGATTTTTTCTTCTATTTCACTGACTCTCCATTTTCCATTCCTGTGGCTGGTCCGTTTTTTACTTTCCATCTCTACATTTTTGAGCTTGCCATGCTCAGTCCAGACGTTCTTAAACTCTCAAGCTCTTTAGCACCATCACTCAAGTGTTCACTGGTCTTTCAAACTTCACAGGGACTACGTAGAACTCTTAACTGCAGGCATCACCCCTAGTTCAAATCCATCCTTACCCAATCTCCATTTCAGCATCATGTCCTCATATTAGTTTTCCAGAAATTTTCAGAACTGTCATTCACTTGATTGTCATTCAATCTGATAGATTTAGTTCAATTTATTTACTGGGGTTTGGGGCCATACTTGGTGGTACTTGGGGTTCACTCTCATTGGTGGGATCTTGTGATGAGGATGAAACCAGAATCAGCCACATGCAGGCTAGTACCTTAGCCCCTATACTGTCTCTCTAGCTCTCGGTGTATTAGCTTTTAAAAATTACCTTTATTTAAAAACATTTCTTAAGTTCTTCTATTCTAAATTCATTTAACGTCTGTATTTTTACCTTTCTAATTTAAGCAGCCATCTTAAATTAGATGCCAGAATCATCTTGATAACCCACTAGTGAGATTGCCCACCCCTCTCTCCCTTTACAATAAATTCTCACAGAAAATGGAGCAATCTTTTTGGCTGAATCAGATCACAGTGAACATTTCAAAATCATCCAGGAAATACAAGGTTCTGATCAAAATTGACACAGTTCCACAACCTGATCTGATGCTCCTCTCTCATGTCACTGCTTTTTCTCATGTACTCATCTTTCTGTTCCTCAGACAAGCTCCTTTGGGGATCCTCTCCTTTAACAAGGCGGGCTTCTTCGGGTCATTTCAATTCACATTCTTTGATCAGAGAGGCCCCCTGGGAACCTCCCGTTTAGAAAAACCACTAGACACTTTCCTCACTTCATCTTATTGGTCTGTGTAACACTGGTCACTCACTGATTGGTGTAATTGTTTGTTGATGTGTTTGTTTTATCTTTCTCATCACTTGTTCAATTTTATTATCCTAATGCTTGAAACAGTTCCTGAAACATAGGCATTCAACCTGTGTTGAGAAAATGCTCTCGAATCCATGAAAATATTTCCCCATGTAAACTAGTGGTTCACAAAACAATCTTTAAAATAAGTCATTAATCTCATCAATACACCATCTCATATTTTTTGACCTTTAGCTCTTTCATTTTTCTCTTTTTCCATTCTCTCTGAACCCCATCTTTTCTTCCCTCACTCTTTTTAATAGGTCTTTTGTATCCCCACCCATTACCTTCCTTTCTTTTGTTTTTCACTGTTAATGGGTGGAGAGATAGCTCAATTGGCAAGCTACCTGTTTATTATTTCCAAGCCTTAAATTTAGTCTCCAGCACTGGATAGGCACTAAGCACCCTCAGATATATCCATGCTATCCTGCTTTCTGTATGTGTCCCCTATAAAAATGAAAACACTAATATAAATGCCTTTAAGTATACATTAATGAAGTATACATTAAGTATGGGACGGAGCGATAGCACAGCGGGTAGGACTTTTGCCTTGCACATGGCTGACTTGGGTTCGATTCCTCCATCCGTCTCAGAGAGCCCGGCAAGCTAACCAAGAGTATCCCACCCGAATGACAGAACCTGGGAAGCTACCTGTGGTATATTCGATATGCCGAAAATAGTAACAACAAGTCTCACAGTGGAGACATTACTGGTTCCCACTCGAGCAAATTGATGAACAGTGGGATGACAGTGCTACATTAAGTATACAGAAATAATGGGGACTCCCTAAATTTTCGTTTTTTTGATTAAAGAGCTCTAAGACCAATAATGAGATAAAAGAAATAGTAAATCAACCAAAATGCTGTTGACTTTACAATTATACAACTTTATCTGAAGTTTTATGAAAGAATAACTGGGAGCTACTACTCTCTCCATTGCTTCAATCCATCATCATAAAATATGAGAGGAGACTTAATGGTAGGAAGGTTGCTTCCTAAGAGTAGTAGAATGCAAAGTGAATACTTTCCAAGGAAATAACAGAGAAGTCAAGGAATGTGCAAGACCTTCATGGTGGCCATAGTCTCACAGTCTCTGTGTCTTTGTTTTGCTTTTGGTTTGTTTCAATTTTTCTGTCTTGTTTTCTTGGGTGGCCACATCCAGCGGTGCTCAAGGCTTACTCTTGGCTCTGCACTCAGGGGTCACTCCTGGCAGACTGGAGAAATCATAATGGGATGCTGGGGATAGAACTCAGGTTGGCCATGTGCAAGGCAAGTGCCCTCCCTGCTGTACTATCACTCTGGCTTAAGACTTGTTTAATTTCTGCAGGCATATATATATATATATATATATGTACATATGTATATACACATATGTAATAGCATCTGTATGTTCTATTGAAATTTATAATATGAAAATAATTTTTTGTATTCATTTTGTCAGGCTTGTGTTTACAGTTCCTTATTCTTTCAAATTTTAGAAATTACTGTTTCTGAAAATTTGTTAGCTCATTTTTAGCAAGTATTTTTATGATCTAAAAGTCACAGTGAATGCATGAAGCAACCTGAAGCTCACTTTTACCGTGAGTAACAGTTACAAAGCTTTCCTGTTTGAGTTTCAGTCATACAATGATTGATCACCCAACTCTCCACCAGTGCACCACCAAGATCCCCAATATTCTCCCCATCCCACCCCTCTCCCTGTCTCTATGGCAGACAATCTCCCCATGCTCTCTTTTCTTACAAATTTGCTTTTGTTTTTTGTTTGTTTGTCTTGCTTTTGGGGTCACACCCAGCAATGCACAGAGGTTACTCCTGACTTTGCACTCAGGAATTACTCCTGACAGTGCTGGGGAACCATATGGGATGATGGGAATCGAACCTGGGTTGGCCTCATGCAAGGCGAATTCCCTACTCGCTGTGCTATTGCTCCAATCCCCCATACTTTCTTTTGTATTGCTGAAGCTCATTTTGATCTAAAGTATAAACCATTGGTTATTAAAGATTCTTCAGAACATTTTTTATTTATTACCTTTCATTTTCAAAGAAATTAATTTTACCTTTTTTAAAATTAATTTTCATTTGTATTGCAGAAATTACTGTCCTATTACAATAGATATTTTTATAATTTTATGAAAGTTATTTTTTAATTTCATATAACTGTTTGGATAAAGTTTTATAATTGTGAAGTTGTCAACAGCATTTTGATTGACCTAGTATTTCTTTGATCTCATTACTGGTCTTATAGCTCTTTAATCAAGAAAATTGAAATTTAGGGAGCCTCCATCATTTCTGAAACTATTAATTGAGTCCTTAATGTATATATTTGGCTTAAAATTAAGTCTACAATAAATGACCTTCTAATAGATAGTTTCATTTTATTAAGAGTTAAATAAGGCCAGAGAGGGGACTAGAGTGATAGCACAGAGGGTAGGATGTTTGCCTTGCATGCAGCCAACCTGGGTTTGATTTCCAGCATCCCATATGATCCCCCGAGCACTGCCAGGAGTAATTACTGAGTGCATGAGCCAGGAGTAACCCCTGTGCATCTGCTGGGTGTGACCCAAAAGTTAAAAATTTTTTTTAAAATAATAAGGCCAGAGAGATGTACATTGGGAAGGCACTTGCCTAGCATTCTGCTGACCTGGGTTCAATCCCCAGCACCAAATATGGTCCTCCAGACCCTGTCAGGGGGATCACTGAGTCAGCAGAGCCAGGAATAAGCCCTGAGCATTACCAGATGTGGCTTCCAAACAGCAATAGAAAAAAGAAGTTATGTAGCTCAAAGGGCTTGCATGTGGGAAGCCTGGGTTTAATCTCCAACACTGCATGTTCTCCTGGCTAATGCTCTGACCAAACACAAAAACAAAGCTGGATAACATATGATATAATTTATGCATGATTTTAAAAAACTGCATGAGTGATGGTGCAGTGGGTGGAACTCTTGCATTGCACGCTGCCAACCCAAGTTTGAACCAGGCACCACATCCGGTTCCCCAAGCCCCACCCAGAGCCTGCCCTAAGCTTGGCTGGTGTGTGCCACCCCTCCAAAACCAAAAGCCAAAACAAAACTGCATGGCTCATCTTTTGAAATGAAATACTTGTTGACTGTTATTAGTAATTTATACATTCCAGAAAGGGAAAAGCAAGTAGATCCTGTAAACTGACATGTCTTTGTTCAATTTTACATGAATTTATACAGGTAAATCAAACATGTGTAAAATTTCCCATCAAATCTCAATTTGCCAAAATTATTCAAAACACTTTGTAGCGTGGGATCTGGGGATGTAGTCCAGTAGCAGAGCAGAATGTCTTGTGTGTCCACACACACAAAAATAAAACTGACAATCAGTGTCCTCACATATTATTATATTATTCCAGGATTTTAAAAAAATTGCTGCCAGCATAGCATAAAGTTACATACAAGAACGACATAAGTGAATGCATATATACATACATGTGGTTCATATGCCATATCCCTGGAACTGTGTTAGATGTTCACATGATATATCTTAACTTACTAGGACCTTTGCCCTTGCAGAATACATAATTTAGACGTTACTATTATCACTTGTGTCATAGAAAAGAAACTAGGACCCAGAGATTATGTAACTTTGTAATCCTGGCTTAGTGACAAAGGCAAATACAGAAGGTAAACTGATTCTTAAATCTTTGGAATACTGTGCTTGACTTAGCTCATTTCAGTACTTCTCATGCCTTGTGGAAGATGGAACTCTTTACAAGTTCTTCTTTAGAATTTATAAAATTTGAAGGACCATTTTCTGTGGGTGAAAAGAATAGCATGCATCCCTCATGCAGCATCATAGTCTTTGCTCTGGTACCTAAGTGAAGAATTACGACAAGTTTCCTTTATGAAGAACTCACCCTAACTCCCATTATTCCTCTTCCCTGGAGAAATGATCTGTGGCATCACTTGTATAATTTCTCCAGGTGACTTCTTCTGTCCCTTGAGCTTTTCATTTTTGATGGCAATAATTGCTATGAAAGGAGTGGGTTCTACTTGGGGTAATGGGAAAGAGAGGGGATGAAAGCCCCATTCTTCAGGATTTTCAGGTTCTTGTTTATCCAGACCAAAGAATTGGATCCAACAACATAACTGTGCACCAGAAAAATCTCAGATCCAGAAGTAGCAGGAGACAGAAATGGAAAGGTGAAAGTTACATATATTAAAATAAACATGCACCCACAAAAATTGTAGGTGGGTCTTTGTGCAAGAGAGCAAAGACCTCAAGCTCTCCTTCGTCTGGAGTTACATCCTTCTCGGTTGTGGGAGGCCGCTTCTGTGACGTGGGCCTGGGAGCATTTGCGAAGACAGGCACCTGTTCTGACTCAGCTGCCTTCTCCATCAGCCTGCTCGGTTCTGATCCGCTTTATCAGATTTGGGGGAACTCAGTGGAGGAGTTCCATACTCTCTAAGCCTGATCTCATAAATTTTTAAGCCTGTCCTTGAACCCTTCTGTTAAAAACTCCTGGTTTGATTCTGACCCCTGCTTCTATCATCAGACAGAGCCAATCTGTCAGCCTTGGCCCAGTGCTCTGCCCCCTTCCTTTCCCTTAGGGCTCCAAGCATCAATGTATAAATTAACTTCTTTCAGTATCAGCCGTTTTACTTCACAGGGATTTTTTTCTTTCCCTGTTCTCTGCACAAAAACTGGTTTCTTTTCATCCCATACCATAAATTATGTGAAAGAAAGAAAAAAGAAAAACAAACTAGTAGGCTTTCACTGAATACCAACTAGAAATGACCTGACTGCATCTCCCACAGATCTGAAGAAAAGACGAGCACCATAATATTTTCTTGTCTTCTTTTACCTCCTGCCCTTTGCCTTTTTGGTGTTTTGTTTCTCGGTTACTCACCTGTGTCCACAGATGGCAAAATCTAGGCTCAGCAGCTACCACATGGGAAGAAGAGAGTGCTGGCCATTTATAGGGACAGGCCTTAGCAGGAGACAAATGTGTGCAGCTGGAATTTCCTTGGTGACGTGTACAAGCCTCCTCTCCCCCTTTTGACTCTCTTTTTCCCTTACCTGTTCCCCCACCGTTCCCACGAGCGGCTTTCCTAGAGATTTATGAGATCTTCTTTGTAAGGCTTTTTCAAATCCTGGGACAAAAACAGTAAATACATCACATTTGAACAATGCTTTCTATTTCTGCTTAATGTTTTATAACCATGAGAAGTTTTCCTGAACAAAGCCTTTCAGTCCCGTTCAAAGGTAAAGTCTGCAGTAACTAGAAAGCTCAGTGGTGAAAGGTGCTCATCCCTGCCTTCTGGGCCAGAGGGGTGAGGGCAGGCCTTCCCTGCCGTTTTACATTGAACTTAATTCACAACTCAGTTCAGCTGTAAAAACAACAGAAATGTATATTGTCTAATAAAATACTTCTCATTGATGCAATTGTTGTTAAATAAAAAGACAAGATGCATTGAAAAGTAAATTTGTAAGGCATTTTCCTTTTGTCCTAGTCACTGGTTGGAACACCTGTCTATTCCTCTTTAAAACACATTTAAGGTTTGGCAGATCGCTCAAGGCTCAGAGATACCTCTAAGTACTTGTATGTCAACCCCACTTCCAGCACCAATAATTTGATCCACCTTAGGGGTACTGTGTCCCCTTCAGTACCACTAGACCCACATAGCCCGGTTTTGGGGGCCCAAGCACTGAATTACCCTTCCGACAAACATACCTGAGTATTGCTAGAAGCCTTTGGGACATTGAGCTCTGTTTGGGAAGCCTTCCCTCCAAAAATGACAAAAACATGTAAATATTCTGATTGGACTTTCCATTTGCATGGATAAACTCATTTGTTTATGATACTTTTATATGAATAGTTTTGTCTTTCTGTCTCCCTTTCTCTCTCTCTCTCTCTCTCATACACACCACATACACACATACATATATAATCTCAGGCATGCACATACACACATGCCACTCACACAACTTGGTGACAGTGTACTGCCTTAAAAAATCTGGTGACAGTGTATCGTATTAAAAAATCCAGGCTTTGAGAGCTGGAATATAGGACAGTGGGTAGGGTGCTTGCCTTGCATGTGGCTGACTAGAGTTCAATCCCTGGCACCCCTCATACCCCCACCCCCAGCCTGCCAGGAGTGATCCCTGAGTGCAGATACAGGAACAAGCTCTGAGCATTGCTGGGTGTGGGACACTCCCAGCCCTCCCCTCCTCTCAATCCAGGCTTTCAAATTGAGTGCCTGGAAAAGAAAACAATATTTGCCCTCGCTAAATTACTTAACATTTTAAGCAAATAGTTTCTTAACCTGAAATAATGGAAATTTAAAGCCTGATTTTTAATACTGGTTTGTGGAAAATGTTGTATAAAGAGTACAGAATTATATTCATGGTAACCTTTGGGAAGATTTAGCTTGTGTAACCCAGAATGTACTTCTTACACCTTAATTTTTTAAGCTATCTTCATACTTAAAAATTATAGTTGATTTATAACTTTTCCTGTATAAATTACTTTGGCCTAAACCTTTCCCAGCTCTGTCACCGTGGAATTATTATTAATCATCTTTAGAATAATCATCCCTTACATTTTAAGAGCATTTTTAATTATAGTTTGTGTATCACTATATTATTGATGACCTGTTTTCTCCTCTGGAATGTGAGTACCCACAATAGCTTATTCATTTTATATTCTTTAACCTGCCACATATCTTGGCAGATACAGTGATTCAGTAATTATTCAACAAAATGAACATTTTACATACATTAGACCACTTATTTCTTTCCTTATTACACTCTGTAGAGATTATTTTGCTTGAAAGTTAAAGGATAAAACAGTGGTAGCATTTTTTTAATCTTCCATTTTTATGAAATTTAATTGGCACCATCAGTATGATATCTAATCTCCAAAACCAGAGAGAAATAAGAAACACTGTCATTTTTTAAAGAAAGTATTAAATGTGGTTAGTTCTAAAATTGCATGTCTCATTGGCACAGTGGGGTCGGCATGGCAGTATCACTGCATTAGGAGAACTACATGAATTCATTAGCTCCGCAGACAGTATGATTTGGTGCTGCGCTCTAGTCATCAGGCAGATGTTCAAACATCAGAGAATAGCTACAGTGTTCAGACAAAAAGAGCAAGTGCCCAATGCAATCCATCGCTATTATAAGAAGCATCTTCAATAAAAAAATATTTTTGGCTGAGCACCCAGGAACATTATGTCACATCAGATCCACCAATAATACTTAGCAGTAGATTGTTTTTTTTCTTTTTCCTTCCCAGTATAAAGGCAGTTAGTGAACAAAGGAAAGTGTGAGAGGTGCCACTGGAATGGCATTTTTTCAATGTTTACTTTGTCACAATGTCTTTTTTTCAAAATTTAATTAATTTTTTTGGTGGTGATGGAAACTGGCCTCATATATGTGGTGCATTTACTATACCACTAAGACACGGCCCTGGTCAAGACATTTTAGAATATATAATTGATATATAATTGATAATTTTTAGAATATATAATTTTAGAATATATAATTGATAATTTTCATGTTTATAAAATAAGCTGGATTTTCAGCATCTCTTGAAAACTTGGAGACGGTGATAGTGTGTCTACATTTGCAGACAGCAAGACTCAGAGACAACTGACAAAATGTTGGCTCACTGGTTCTTTTGAGCTGCTACATATCTCCTTCAATCGATTTCTTCTGTTTACTTTCAAAATCTATACTTATTGAGCCTCTACTATGTGCCAGGTTGGACTAGACATGATTCTGTAATGCTGAGTGATAAGGGATTGTGCCCTGTAGAACTTCATACTCTTCCTTCTGTGTATTTATAATTTAATATCCTAGGAAATGTCAGTCGCTCATTCTACTGGACAGATGGACTTGTATTATGAATCAAGGAAATTAAAGAAACTATTGGTTGGCTTTGAGACTGTTCTATATTGATAAAACAAAAGCAACATAGCGACTTTTTAAAAAGGCTTTTCAAGTGGAACATTACCCAACAGTTCTTATTCTCTTCACTCTTCCCACTTAGCTGCTAGAAATATTTTGACTCCTCTTCCCTTCCCTGCCCCCCTTCATGTTTAATTCTTCAGCAAATTCTGTCAGTTCTTCTTGCACAACATGCCCCAGATCTATCCACCTCCTCACATTTTTATGGCTCCCAACTACTCTTCCCCAGTCATCGTCACTTCTTCGTGCTTTTGTGCTCTAGCAAACTTTTCCTATAAATGGCCAGGTAGTGAATATTTTAAGTTTTGTGAACCACACAAACTGTGTCACAACCACCCAATTCTGCCCAAAGAGCAGGGCCCTATCAAACTTTATTTATAAGAAATATGGTTCTTCCTGGATTTGGTCTAAATTATTGCAATGGAAACAGTTGCAATGGTTTCTCACAATATTTTCTAAGAATACTTCTCAGCTCTCCTCATCATGTTCCGTGTGACTCTCCTGATCTAGTGTCCCCCCCCCTTTTTTTTTTTTTTGCTTTTTGGGTCACACCTGGCGATGCACAGGGGTTGCTCCTGGCTCTACACTCAGGAATTACTCCTGGCGGTGCTCAGGGGACCATATGGGATGCTGGGAATCGAACCCGGGTCGGCCACGTGCAAGGCAAACGCCCTACCCGCTGTGCTATTGCTCCAGCCCCTAGTGTCCCCTTTTGTCCCAGTCACACCATCTTCATCCTGACTTCCAGACACAGCAAGCTGATCCCTCCCTTGAACCTTTAGACCAATTACCCTGATTTCTGTCTCATTCCCTCCCCCCTCCATCTTAACATGGCCTGACCACAATTCAGTCTCACTCCAAATAACAATTTGAAGTCATCCAGTATTGTATTTGTGAGCTTTTCAGGACATCATCAATTCCCATTAGAGCAATCTGAGTTATTAATTGATTTATGACAGGTACTAGTCAGTATTTACATAGTAATTTTTATTTATTCTTTTAAATTTAAATTTATTTATTTTTTTAATTAGTGAGTCACAGTGAGGGTACAGTTACAGATTCACACATTTTCATGCTTGTTTTTCCCTCATGGAATGTTTGAGAGCCCATCACTCCACCAGTGTCCATTCTCCACCACCAATGAACCCAGTATCCCTCCCACCCCCCCAATCCCATCCCCCCTTTATTTACTTTATTTACCATGTAAATAAAGTATTTACATAATAATTTTTAAATCAGCATCACAGACAAAGTCTGTTATTTCATAGCTCTATTCCATGCTCCCTAACAGGCATAAAACAGGTCTCAAGAGGTATTTTTTGCACGGAAAAATAAAATCTAATGACTATAAAACCATAGCACCATTTAAAGCCCATCATCCTTAAAGAATGAAAGACCTCATCAGTCAGTGCTGCTCCCTTTGACAAAAAATTGTTAACTATGACTACCCTCGAAAAGTAAACAGTACGGACTGGACTGTACAGTGGGTAGGGCGTTTGCCTTGCAAGCGACCAACCCGGGTTTGATTCCCAGCATCCCATATGATCCCCCAAGCATCGCCAGGAGTAATTTCTGACTACAAAGCCAGGAGGTAATCCCTGTGCATTGCCGAGTGTGACCCCCCAAAAAAAATTGTAAACAGTAAATGGTAAAATCTCAAGCACAAAAACATTTATTTATTTATTTTTAATTTTTTAATTAATGAGTCACAGTTACAAATTTACATATTTTCGTGCTTTTGTTTCAATCATACAGTGCTCAATACCCATCCCTCCACCAGTGCCCATTCTCCATCACCGATGACCCTAGTCATCCCTCCCACTCCCCCATCCTACCCCTCACCCACCCTGGCTCTGTGGCAGGGCATTTCCTTTCGTTTTCTCTCTTCTTTTGAGTGTTGTGGCTTGCAATGGAGTTATTGGGTGGCCATCGTGTTCAATCTATAGTCTGCTTTCAGCATGCCTCTCTCATCCCAAGCGGGTCCTCCAACCACACTTTAGTTGGTGTTCCCTTCTCTAGCTGAGCTGCCTTTCCCCCCAGCATGTGAAGAAAGCCATGGAGAAAACCTCTGGTACTTATTTCTACTATTCTTGGATGTTTGTCTCCCATTCTGTTGTTTTATATTCCACAGATGAGTGCAATTCTTCTATGTCTATCTCTCTCTTTCTGACTCATTTCACTTAGCATGATACTTTCCAACCTATATACAAAGTTCATGACTTCATCTTTTCTGACAGCTGCATAGTAGTCCATTGTGTAGATGTACCAAACTTTCTTTAACCAGTCATCTGTTCTTGGGCACTCAGGTTTTTTCCAAATTCTGGCTAATGTAAACAGTGCTGCAATGAACATACAAGTGCAGATGTCATTTCGACTATGGTTTTTTGCCTCTCCGGGATATATTCCCAGAAGTGGTATTGCTGGGTCAAATGGGAGCTCAATTCCTAATTTTTTGAGAAGTGACCATATTGTTCTCCAAAAGGGCTGAACCAGTTGGCATTCCCACCAGCAGTATAGAAGGGTCCTTTTCTCCCCACATCCACGTCAACAGTAGTTGCTTTTATTCTTTTGAATGTGTGCCAATCTCTGTGGTGTGAGGTGTATCTCATAGTTGTTTTGATCTGCATCTCCCTGATGATTAGTGAAGAGCATTTTTTCATGTGCCTTTTGGCCATTCATATTTCTTACTTGAGAAAATTTCTATTCATTTCTTCGTCCCACTTTCTGATGGGGTTGGATATTTTCTTCTTGTAGAGTTCAACCAGTGCCTTATATACCTTTGATATCAACCCTTTATCAGATACCAATCAGAGTATTGGGTGAATATCCTTTCCCATTCTGTAGATTTTCTTAAGCACAAAAAAAATTAAATTTCAGGGGGATGTAGAATAAAATCCACATAACAAAGCGTGTCTGTGGCTGATTATTTATGCTGATTTCTCCTGTGCAGCTGACCTTTATCTCCCTGTGGCCCTTTGCCCTGCTTAGTGTCTAGAGAGAAGTTCTTAGAAAAGAGGTTCTTAATAAAGATACACTTTGAAAAACAAGTATTACCTGTACAGGTGTTAACATATATTTTTCTTTTATTCCGATAAAATTCAGAAGATATAAACTACATATCCCAAGTGAATTCCTTGATTACAAAGACATAGGTCATTTGCCACATAAATAATCCAGACTCTTCATTGGAAAAAAAAGTCACTATATTTGGTGGAGGGGGTTGGGGGTGGCACCTCCCAAGTAGTGCTCAGAGCACCCAGAGACCTTGGAGATACTCAGCCCAATTGTGCCAGTCAGAGAGTTCAGACTTGAGCCTGACAATAAAGGGGGGCATCAGGGTCACACCCCTCCATGCTTGGTAATGAGGTCTTGGAGAATCATACTCTGAGCTTCCACTTACCGGGCACCTCCAGCCTTTTGAACCATCTTTCTAGTGCTTTAATTATTAGGTATATTATCATTTTTGTATAGGAGAACAGGAGATAGTTTACTATCAAGTATTATTCTATTGATCTCCTGGCTAATAGAATGCCACAAACTGTATGGTTTAACCAGTAGAAATTTCAGTTTCTCATAGTTCTTGGAGCTAAAAGTCTAAGATCAAGGTTCTGCCAGTGTTTGGTTTTGGTGCAGATTCTGCTGATTTGTAGAAGAGTGCCTTCTCCCGTTGTTGCAACATGCTCTCTGCTCTGCACCTAGGGGAGAGATACCTGCTGTTTGTTCCTCTCCACTTACGATAGTCCTGCTAATTAAGACCCTATCCTTGCAATCTCACCTAAATATAATTACTTCTTATAGACCCGATCTCCAAACACAGTGCAGATTAAAGCATCAACATGTGGATTTGGTAAAACCCAATGCAGAAATCTTAAAAGGCTGTAATGTCGTGAATTCTTTATTATTTATTTAAATTTATCATTTAAAAGGGATCTGTATATATGCTTTATATAATACATGTGTGTGTTATGATATCTTCCTTGAAAATATCTATGTGCTTAAGTGTTTATTCTTTTTTCTTTACTGACTCTGATATTTTACACCCAATTTCAAACTTGTAACTCCCAATAAATTGGAAATCAGAGTTTCCAAATAAATGAGTGCTAAATGTGAAATTCAGTCGCTGGCTAAGATTGGAGAACAAAGGCCTTTATCAGATTGGAACAACACAAAGGCACACACTGGGGACTGGGTCCCTTGGGTTCAGAATGAGGCTGTTTACACAAATGTCCTCTTTCTTGCACTTCTCACATTCTTGGCCCTTTCAGGCTACCTCTCCCTAGACAGCTAGTGTCTGTTCCCTCTTCTCTCAAGTTTATTTCACAATATTTGTGATCTTGCTTTAGGAAAACTATAGATTTGACCAGAAACAATTAGTTGCTTGATCAAAGAGCAACTCTTGAATTATATGACTGCAAAAAATAATACACTTCTTTTTATTGAGCCAGCTTTGTGGAGGGCTTGCTATGTTTGTCACAATACAAAAACTTTCACAAATATTTTCTTTTTATTAAAATTCCGAACAGGGAGCTATTATTCTTGTTTTGCGCTTAGAGATGGGAAAACCGAGGTTTGAAATAGATAAGTAAATCAAAGCTGAATACTTGGTAAATTTATGGCTTGATTCTAGCTCAATCCAATTTTAATTCTAATCCTCTTTTCTGTGTTTGCAAGGGGGCTACACCCTGCAGTGCTTAGGACTTACCCCTGGCTCTGAGCTCAGGGATCACTCACAGAGGGCCTATGGGTTCTGGGGATCAAACTTGGGTTGGCCTCATACAAGGCAAGTGCCTTAACCACTGTACTATCCAGCCCACGGCTGAGCTTCTTGACAAATATAAAAGGTGTAGCAAGTTTATTAGTATTTCTTAGCTTAATTAGACTCAGACCCCTTGTCATAATTTAAAGTGTTAGCTTAAATAAAAAATTTCTTCTGTGCAACATGCAGTTCTTCAGGATCCAGCTTCTAAGATGTAAATTCAGTACAGCCTAGCACCAGCACAGCCATCAATTATTGGAGAACTCTTTTCTGTAAGTGTGAAAGGTGAGGGCTGCTCTTCCAGATGACAGTAGTGTCTGATACATGCACCCCTAACGAGTAACCTGAGACACAGTAAGAGAAAGAGAAGTCCAGGGAGAAAAGGGAGAACTTCAGCTAAAGTAAAGCAGCTCTGGCTTAAGGGAAGAGTCTAGGTTGAGTGTCAGATCTCACAAGCGGTGTGACTAAACAAGCCACTATATAGTAGTTTCCTCCTCTGTAAAATGAGGATGGAGCTAGCAGTACAGCAGTTAGGGCACATGCCTAGCATGAGTCCAACCTGGATTCAGTCCCCAGCAATATATGATCTCCTAAGCATCAGTGAAGATAACTTTGGGCTCTTGAGCTCCACAGGTGTGGCCTGGATAATCCCCAGCATCACAGTTCCTGTGAAGCAAGGCCTCTATCTTTAGGCCCTTGCATTGTTCCTTTGGCCCAATTGGACGAGAATCCCCAGTAAGGCCCTAGGGCCTTCTGAGCACTGCTTGGGAACCCCCCCACCCCACCCCCAAATACATACAAACAATGAGGAAAAGATGATTCTCAGTTGCTAAGTTAGCTATGAGAATTGCACTGTCATCCGTTGTTCATCCATTTGCTCGAGCAGGCACCAATAAGTCTCCATTGTGAGAATTATTCTTACGGTTTTGGGCATATTGAATACGCCATGGGGAGCTTGCCAGGCCCTGCCTTGCAGGCAGGATACTCTTGGTAGCTTGCCGGGCTCTCTGAGAAGGATGGAGGAATTGAACCTGGGTTGGCTGCATGCAAGGCAGACATCCTATCCGCTGTGATATCGCTCCAATCCCTATGAGAATTAACTGGGAAAATTTATGAGTAGTGTTGTGTGTACCATATCTGGTACAGTAACTGTTTAATAAATATTGGCAAGTGTTGCTTTTACTGTTTGCCTTCAGGAAAGTAAGGACAACTAGTTTGCCCACATTTCAGGGAAAAAAAGATGACAAGTGTGGAGTTGTCAGAGACATGTGTGTGTTCTGGATCTGTTATATATTAGCTGTGTATAACTTTGGACATTTTTTTTAATCTTTCTAAGAAAGCCTTCCTTTCTTCACCTCTTAAAATAGGTATGATATCTGCCTTGTAGCATATTTTGAAGTATAAAACATGACTGGGCTGGAGCCATAGCACAGCAGGTAGGGCGTTCACCTTGCATGCAGCCAACCCAGTTCAATTCCTCTGCCCCTCTCAGAGAGCCCTGCAAGTTACCGAGAGTATCTCGAATGCACGGCAGAGCCTGACAAGCTACCCGTGGCATATTCAATATGCCAAAAACAGTAACAGGTCTCACAATGGAGACGTTACTGGTGCCCACTCGAGCAAATTGATGAGCAACGGGATGACAGTGACAGTGATCTATTCTGCCATGCTGTTGGGTTTTGCTCTGTGGTTGGTTAGTTCAGGCCCATTCCCTTTAAGCAGAGCTGTTGAAATTATTTTATTCCTGCTAAACAAGGTCTATGCTTTAACCCCTCCACTTTCTACCTGGAGAAATCACAAGGTATCATTTGCCACCATCTGGGGTCCAGCTTCTCTGATCCTATACAGTCAAAATTTCAAAATTGGGTATAACGTGTCCAGAATTCAGCTCTTTGAAATATCTGTTTTTAAAACAACTGGTAATTACTTCAAGACAGTTAACAATTTTAAGTATCTGTATAGGACTCTAAGAATACAATGTCTATTTTATGATACTACTTAATTGTATTAATAGCCCCACAAATTCTATGAGCAAATTTATGGATGATGAATTGGGAGCTCAGAGATTCTCTGAATAAACACTAGTAGCCAAACAAATTCTCAAAGGTTCAGGTACTAAAGTTGATGCCCTGTTGACATTAAAAAGAAAGTATTCCTATAGATAGCATTCAAGGTATTGTGTGTGTGTGTGTGTGTGTGTGTGTGTGTGTGTGCGCGCGTGCACCTGTGTTTTAAACATAGTTTTAAAGGTTGGGATTTTGAACATGGGGAGAAAGAGGTACAGGTTAGATGTGAATGTTATCTGAAAATTCAGTAGCAGATATAAGAAATATAATTGTAATTTTAAAAGACCACATAGGGGCTGGAGCGATAGCACAGCGGGTAGGGCGTTTGCCTTGCATGCGGCCGACCTGGGTTCAAATCCCAGCATCCCATATGGTCCCCTGAGCACCGCCAGGGGTGATTCCTGAGTGCAGAGCCAGGAGTAACCCCTGTGCATCGCCAGGTGTGACCCAAAAAAGAAAAAAAAAAAAGACCACATAAATCAGACATAAAGTCTGAAAGCTCTATGGCAGTCTGGGAGGTTTGAGGGAGGATGGGTATTCAGTTTTCCTGAGCAGACACCAGGGGATGACTTGGACAGTCACCTGCTTAAATAGTCACCTGATGACACTGAGACTGCCAACAAAGGCTTTGTCACTTGGGAAGCCTCTGGGTTGGGTTTCTGTTGTTGTTGTCATTGTTGTGGTTGTTGTTTTACAAATTTCATGACACAATAGTTAAATGAAAATACCTGATGATAATCCTACATAGTCTCTAACTAGTGAAAACAAGCGAGCAAACAAAAACCAAAAGAAGACTAAACCTAGTATAACTAGCTTCACAATTTCAGGAAGAGAATCATTTCTTCCTCTTGGAGGTGAGGGGAGCCTCTGTTTAACAAGGTAAGGAATGGTTAATGTATCATAATCTTTAAAATAAAACCAGAAATATTTTAGAAAAACATCTAAAAGCACAATCTTGATCTCTCCACATCATGTGAAGAAGCTTTAATCTTCATTTCCCACATTGGCTAAAATGTAGGGTGCTATCCTTGAGTCACTGCTAAGTATACATTAAGTTTCTTCCCCCAAAGCATGCCTGCGTTTTCTCATCGCTCACCAGATATGTTCAGGGAGCACTCAGGGAGCCTATAACAGGGACTGAGGGTGTATCTCCCTTCCAGACTTTTCACAGTCAAGCTTTAATACTATGTCTAATGAGGAACTTTGCTAGGACCTTTGCATAGTCACAGAAGTAGCTTAACAGAATTGGAAAAAAAAATCCATCACAAAATGTTGTAAGATTATATCCCAGTGCAATAGCCTTTAGAGCAGTGATTTCAACTGCTGATTCACAGACCAGTGACTCAAAGATTTCCTGGAGATCCAGTGGAAAAAGTTATTGCTGCTTCAGCGAGAGTGGTTACAGCCACTGCCTGCAGATCAGCACTAGTCCACAGGTGTATAAAGGTTGCACACTGCTGCTTAAGGAAACAGTGATCAATCCTACATAATAAATAGTACAATTGCTTTATCTGATTTTGGTTTTTGGGCCATGCCAGGTGGTGCTCAGACAGTGCTCCTGGCTGTGTGCTCAGGGATCACTCTTGGAGGGGCTGAAGGGACCACACATGGGGTGCTGGGGGTTGAAACCAGGTCAGCGATGTGCAAGTGTCTTACCTCTGTACTCTCTCTCTTTGACCCCAGTATAATTACTTTGTATAAATAACACGGATTTCTTTTTTGAAGTAACCTTGGTTTATCGCATGGTATATGTTTCATAAATATCTGAGTACCAATAACTGTCTTTTGCTTGCTCCCTTCCTCCCCTCTGGTAATCTCAGATTTGTCATCAGAATTGAAGGGTTTATTTTGATTTGTTTGTCAACTTTTGCTTTAAAATCATATTGATAAATTTAATGGTTTAAAGGAAATAAAAGGAAAGTTATATGCAATATGATTTCTTTTGAAGAACTGTCCATAACTTCTGTTATCCAATATAACTGAAACCTCCAAAATGGAAAATTCTTAGGCCTCTCTTTCCTTAAAGACTGATCATTTATTTATTAACATCTTTTACTGAGTTTTAATAAAGCTGATTGTGTTCTTAATGATTTCATTTAAAGAGTCAAGATGTAACTTAGTGACTCCTTACCTTGACATAATACCCACTGGTCATCACAGATAGAAAGATGGGCTAGAGAAGACAAATTGTAGTCAGGAAAATGTTTCATTAGCAATCTGTATTTGCTTCTTTCTCTTCTTCCTTTTTTTTTTGGAGGGACAAGAGCAAAGACTCTGGGTTTAACTCTTAGACAATCTCTTTAGACCCTCATTAACCATCTTGTCTTCTTCTATCTCCAGCTACCCTTTGGAAACAGGTTTATTCTCTGTGTTGAATTGTTTATTTAATCTATTCATTTACTTGGTCTTGAGAAACAAATGATACTTTGTAGCACTGTAGCACTGTTCTCCCTTGTTCATCAACTTGCTCCAGTGGGCACCAGTAATGTCTCCATTGTGAGACTTGTCACTGTTTTTGGCATATCGAATGAGCCTTGGGTAGCTTGCCAGGCCTGCCATATGGGCAGTTACTCTCAGTAATTTGCCAGACTCTCCAAGAGGGATGAAGGAATTGAACCTGGGTCGGCCACATGCAAGGCAAACACCCTACCTGCCTTGCTGTGATAAATGATACTTTATTTTTTTAATTTTTTTAATTAGTGAATCACTGTGGGGGTACTGTTACAGACTTACAAACTTTCTTGCTTGAGTTTTAATCATACAATGATACAGTACCCATCCATCCACCAGTGTCTATTTTCCACCACCAATGGTTCCTGCATCCTTCCCACCACCCTCACCCTGCTACCCCCCCACCCCACCCCGCCTCTGTGGCAAGGCATTCCCTTTTGCTCTCTCTCTCCTTTAGGGTGTTGTGGTTTGCAGTAGAGGTATTAAGTGGCCATCATGTTCGGTCTATAGTCTACTTTCAGATCGCCTGTCCCATCCTGAGTGGGGACTCCTAGCACCCTTTACTTGGTGGTCCCTTCTCTATCTGAGCTCCCCTTTGCCCCCAACATTCGAGGCTGGCTTCTAAGCTGTGGAGTAATCCTCCTGGTACTTATCTCTGCTGTTCTTGAGTGTTAACTTCCCATTCTGTTACTTTACATTCCACAAACGAGTGCAATCTTTCTATGTCTGTCCCTTTCTTTCTGACTCATTTCAATTAACATGATACTTTCCATGGGTGTTTGAGCATTGTATAACTGAGACTTAAACCTGAACGCTTTGTAACTTTCCACATGGTGATTCTATAAAAGAATAAAAAATAAAAAAAAAACAAAAACCAAAAAACATGATACTTTCCATGTTGTTCCACCTATATGCAAATTTCATGACTTCATCTTTTCTAACAGCTGCATAGTACTCCATTATGTAGACGTACCAAAGTTTCTTTAACTAGACATCTGTTCTCGGGCACTTGGGTTTTTTCCAGATTGTGTCTGTTGTAAACAGTGCTGCAATGAACATGTAAGTGCAGATGTCATTTCTACTATACTTTTTTGCATCTCCTGGATATATTTCCAGAAGTGGTATTGCTGTGTCAAATGGGAGCTCGATTTCTAATTTTTTGAGAAGTGTCCATACTATTTTCCAAAAGAGCTGAGCCATTCGGCATTCCCACCAGCAGTCTGTGCGTGGTTCACTTCTATCTTCAGTGCATCGTGGTCTGCAAAGGTAGTTGATACAATTTCTATCTTTCTGATTCTATTGAGGTATGTTTTGTGACCCAGCACATGGTCTATTTTGGAAAAGTTCCATGTGCACTGGGGGAAAAATGTATATACTTTCTTTTTGGGATGCAAAGCCTTGTATAGATCTATTAGCTCTCTCTCTTCTATCTCTTCCTTCAAAGCCAGTGTTTCCTTGCTAAGTTTTAATCTTGTAGATCTATCTAGAGATGATAGAGCAGTGTTAAAGTCTCCAAGTACTATTGTGTTGTTAGCAATGTCCTTGTTAAAATCTGTTAGCAGTTGTTTTAAGTATTTAGCTGGTCCCTCATTAGGTATGTACACATTTAGGAGTGTGATTTCTTCCTGCTGTACATATCCCTTGACTAGTAAATATTGGCTTTCACTGTCCCTTCCAATCTTCTTGAGCCTGAAATCTATATTGTCAGATACTAGTATGGCCACCCCAGCTCCTTTGAGGGAGTTGTTTGCTTGAAGGATTTTTTTCCATCCTTTGACTTTGAGTCTGTGTTTGCTCCAATTTTCAGATGTGTTTCTCGTAGGCGGAAGAATGTTGGGTTTAGTTTCTGAATCCATTTTTCTGCTCTGTGTCTCCTAATTAGTGCATTTAGACCATTGACATCGAGGGATATTATTGTCATGGGTCTTGTGCCATCTCTCTGTAGGGGTTTATTGTGCTTGTAGGGTTTTTTCTTGTCTTACAGTAGTCCCTTTAGTCCTTCTTTTAAGTTTGGTTTTGAGTCTCTGACGTTCCTGAACCGTGGTTTATTCATGAAATAGTGTATCATTCCTTCAAGTTTGAGTGAGAGTTGTCCAATCTCAACTTTTTCCCATTGATTAGTAGAAGAGGTGTGTAAAATATCTGGGCTTAAAGTTTCTTTCAAATGAGTCTAATGCCTGAGCCATATTGTGAGACAAACCCAAATTCTAATGATAATATTACACACACACACACACACACACACACACACACACACACACTTGTACCATTTGTGAATTTGTTTTTAACGGGTAGGACAGATTTCTTCATGAAAACTACTTCAAACTCCGTGTATGTTCTATGCTCGATGCTTATTTATACCCTATGCTTGAGGTTAATAATTGTCCAATTACCCTAAGAATTATGTAGGACAGACAACCCAACCTAAGTGTGTCTTTTTGTTTTAGAATGGAAGTACCAAATACTTCCCTCAGAGTGTCTTAAGAGAGAAACTCAGGAATTCAGTTGGCAGTCCCAGTAAACACTCAGTATAGTTGATTATGATTATAATTATGACTTAAAAGGTTTCTCAGTGAGAAGAAAGCTGAATATTGAAGATTGGGGTAGTGTGTGGAATTCTAGATGGCAAAACAGTTTTAGTCTTCATTCAGGTTTTTAATAATCAGTCAGCAAGTTTTGTAACATATAATTATGCCTACTCTATGCCAAATATTATGCTAGATATTTTCTCAGTCACATACGTTCAGGTTTTAATAATTTACTGTAATACCAAATTAGCATAGGTATAAAGTATAATCATTTACTAAGTTTAAAGAAAACATTTCTGTGAAGGGGTTTCCAAGTTAACTATAGGTCATCATTTTCTGAAGGAGTGAAAACAAATGTATTCCTTGCAACAAAATTCAAGAATGAGTTTATTACAAGGAGAACAAATGTCAGGGCATAATGCTGAGGGATCAGGATCGGAAACTAGCTGCAACACGTTAGCTCTTTTTTTCCTGATATGTGTGAGTTCTATGTACTTTTGAACTGCACTTCAACATTGGCTAGATCTGCTTTTGTGACAGTTTAATGTATTCCTAGTTATATTATCAAGTTGTACCTCTACCATAGTCCCACCAAGAACTTTTACAAAAATATGATAGTAAAAAAATTACTTGTGGTACTGAAGAGGTAGTACAGCCAGTAGGGTGCTTGCCTTGCACCCCAAATGGTCCCCAGAGTATGCCAGGAACAATCCCTGAGCACAGAGCCAGAAGTAACTCCTGAGTATCTCCAGGGGTGGCCCAAAGAAAATTTTGGGATCTACATGGCTTTTGGAGGACAAAGAAAGGTCACAGATGATGCCGTAACAAATAATAATATCCAGTTAGGCAATGCAGTATATATTTTTCCCCAACATCATGTGCTTATGTGTGTGAATAGATGTGGGTAACAAATGGAATCTGAGAGTATAGCTTTTATTTTATTTTAAAAATATATAGAAATACCTTTATTCATTTTGCTTCATTTATAAATGTATCTAGAAGTGTGTGTGTGTATGTGTGTGTGTATGTGTGTGTGTGTATAGAGAGAGAGAAACAGAGGGAGAGAGAGAGGAAGAGGGAGAGAGAGAAAGAGAGAGAGATAAAGAGAGAGGAATCTACTCTAATCCAGTCAAGAAAAATTACAAAAGATACATAAAAATATTCTTGTGAACATCACAGTGATCCTTATATATCCTTTCTTAAAATCATTGTAAAGTATAATTTTTAAAAAATGATACTTGTGACAGAGAACTTTAAAGTTCAAGAGTCTGTCACAGTAACAAGGTGTGATAAAAGACAGGAGGAGTCTTCTGAGCCTTTCTCTTGTCCAGGCTCACTGAAGTCACATTCATCTTTCAGGCGGACCTTTAGTGCTCATTGTCTGTTGGGTGTTATTTTACCATCTGCTTCTCTTCAGATTTTGTAAAATTTGTAAAAACTGTAGTTTCAGGTATAACTTCTGCCTTGGCTAACCTACTGGGACAGGCATTTTTCCAGATTTTTTTGTGTGTGTGCGCAAAATTTGGTTGGAAATTTGTGTGTAAGGTCTAGGAGTAAAGCACCCACCTTTTAAAAAAATTATTCATTTTTTATTAATGAGTCACCGTGAGGGTACAGTTACAGTTTCGTGCTTGTGTTACAGTCATACATTACTCGAGCACCTATCCCTCCACCAGTGCCCATTATCCTCCACCAATGTCCCCAGGGTTCCTCCCACCCCCCCCATCCCCCCAACCCCACCCCACCCCTATGACAGGGAATTCCTTTTTGCTCTCTCTCTCCTTTTGGGTGTTGTGGTTTGCAATGGAGGTACTGGGTGGCTATCGTGTTCAATCTATAGCCTGCTTTCAACCCACCTCTCCCATCCCGAGCACCCATCTTTGAAATGCCACCAATACCCTTTGGAAGTGACCATTACCAAGTGACCAATGGTCAGGGAGCAGAATGAAAAAGAAGCAAGTGCTGGCAAACCCTGGATGTGATAATAAGTCTACACCAATGGTGGAGACTGAATTCTTCATTGAATTGTTAGAGAACCAAGAGATTCTTGACTGAAGAGACAGTACAGGGTTAAGATTTGTGAGCTGCCGCCAAGTTCAATCCCCTGCACTGCAGATGGTCAGCCAGCCACTGCCAGATGTGGCCCCTGAACACTGTCAGGAGTGGTCCCCAAACAAAATTGCCAGATACTACATATGAATGATTTCATTCACTACTCCACCTAGTAATGCAGCTGTGAAGATTAAATGAAATGGTACAAGTGAGAAAACTGAGGCACAAAGGAGTTGAGATAACCTAGGTGGCAGATGGAGAGTAACTTCAAGCTGTGATGACCTGATCCCGTGCTCTTTACCAATGTCCTCCGATAATGACAATTTTCTAAGTGATTCTGAGAAAAAGATCTCAGTCTTTCTATTCAGATTTTCTTTCAGCTTACCAGAAGATGGAGACACAACATGTGGTTGTACCTTTATTAAACCTATTTCAAAGTCTGTTGATTGGGCAAGTTAATTTCAATCATTAACTGAAGACTTTGGGTGATAGAGTATGTATAGTAAGTCTCTGGGCATTCAAGTGAAAGATGACTTTTCTACCAGTAAGCATTTACATATGTTTTATTTAACTACAAAGTGGACTGGAATGATAGCACAGCGGGCAGGGCATTTGCCTTGCATGCGGCTGACCCGGGTTTCAATTCCTCCGTCCCTCTTGGAGAGCCCAGCAAGCTACTCAGAGTGTCCCGCCCGCACACAGAGCCTGGCAAGCTACCTGATATGTCAAAAACAGTAACAACAAGTCTCACAATGGAGACATTACTGGTGCCTGCGGGAGCAAATCGATGAACAGCAGGACGACAGTGCTACAGTGCTACCCTGTGGAAGGTTATTAACAGTGTGACGTAGCTTCATCAAAAGCTGACTGACTGCCAAGTACTATGGAAAGCACTCTTGAATTTTTAACTGATCCCAAGTTGTGTACCTGACATATCACCTGGCAATGATTAAAGCAACCAGTCAGTGTAATGACTGGGAGAGGGGATTGTCACTGTTTCTTTAGAATTATAAAAATAATGGGCTCTTGAATATGTAACCATTGATTTAAGTGTTCGAATGTTAACCTCTGGATTTTGCCACTTCATTCTTACAAATTCTACCATAGACAGGATTATTTCTTTCTGAAAAGTAATCCAGGATACTTTCACTGTTTGTCATGGGAAGCCAAGAACTGTCAACTCAAGAGATTCCCAGTAGATTATCTAGGATATCCGCTACTGGCACATTTCCAAAAGCCTGGAGGTAGACTACATTAATTTGATTGTCACCTTAGTTGTTAAGGTTGAATGAATTGGACCATCAAATGGAGTTTATCTTGAATGCTGTTTGTTTCAGCAGTTTTGCTGCTGCCCATGCTTTTATTTCAGTAAGGTATAGATTGACTGTACTGACAGCTGATTCTAAACTAGTAGCATTAATTCAATACCTTGTTTGACCTACTCAGACTTTCTCTGAAGCTAAGAAATGGGCTATTCTGTGGGCTGTGTCTGTATCTTGGTCACTGTTTCTTTTGCAGTGCAGAAGCTTCTTAGTTTAATGTAGTACCTTTTGTTTATCTTTGCTCCCACTTGCTTTATCAGTGGTGTTTCATCTTTAAAAATGTCTTTAACTTCAGTGTCATGGAGTGCTTTGCCTACATATCCCTCCGTGTACCTTATGGTTTCAGGTCTGATATTGAGGTCTTCAGTCTATTTTGATCTGACTTTTGTGCCTGGTGTTAGAGATGAGTTCACTGATTTTTTTCATGCAGCTGTTTAGTTTTCTTAGCACCACTTGTCAAAGAGGGTTTCCTTGCTCCACTTCACATTTTTTGCTCTTCTATCTAAGATTAAGTGTTCATATATTTAAGGGTCTGTGTCAGAATATTTGACTCTACTCCATTAGTCTGCAGGTCTGTCTTTATTCCAATAAAATGCTGTTTTAATTGCTACCACTTTGTAGTACAGTTTGAAGTTGGGGAAGGTGATACCTCCCATATTCTTATTCCCAAGAATTGTTTTAGCTACTAGTGGGGGGGTTATTTTTTTAATTTTAATTTTATTTTTATTTGCTCTTTTGGGGGTCACACCCAGTGTTGCACAGGGGTTACTCCTGGCAGTGCTCAGGGAAGACCATATGGGACGCTGGGAAATGAACCCAGGTCAGCCGTGTGCAAGACAAATGCCCTACCTGCTGTGCTATTGCTCCAACCCCGGGGTTTATTTTATATTAATCTCAGAAGTGCTTTATCTATAAAAAAGAACGATTTTTAAAAGTATATATGTGATATTTTTTGCAATGTAGCTGCAAAAAATAATTCTAATAGCAGTTATCAAAATGATTTAAAGTAGACTCCATGCAACTGCTTTTTATTTTAATTTGTTGGCATTAAGATTATATTAGCATTTTGATAAGAAACATTAGATTTCAGCTCTTTCATTCTACTAGGATTTCAGAAAGATGGGAGAAGAACCCCAAGACAGATTCCAGGCTTTTTACTTTAATTTGCTGAAAAGTTTGTGGAAATGTAAATATATCATGGGATAAAATGGGTAACAGTGGTCTTGTTGGGAAGGTTCACTGGGGTTACTACCAGTTTTCTGCCTGGAAAGGACTGTCAGTTGGTAGTAACAGGAAATTTTATTAAATTGGCTGAACTATGACTGAACCTACTTGTCACAGCTCTCCCCAACCCCTATCACCGTTTCTGAAATGTTCAGTGAGGCTTAACAGCACAATGATAACAAATATAAACAAGTATATGATATGACATAATGGCAATCTTTCCTCAATTTCGTCTTTCTATTAGTGACTGATATGTCCCGCCCTCTTATTCGCTAATTAGGCGTTTGATTCTAACTCTTCTCCATTCCCACCTTGAGCACATACGTGCCGTGTGTGTACATAAGCTGGCACAGCTCCTCTGTGTGGCTTCTGGCGAAAGTGAGGATAGCAAGATAAGGATATGGCTTAAGAATAAACACCATCTGATTGCATGGTCTACGTCCTTGTTGTCTAGAAATAGGCTTTTCTAACTGAATTTAATAAGAATGCTGCTTGTATGTGTAAGCAGTCATACTTTGAACAAATATGCCTTTTAAACATCAATTTTTTTTCATTGCCCCCTTTAAAATTTACATATGTTGAGACAAGAGGCCTTGGGATGGTGGTGAAAGACTCTTGGTCCTCCCATAGTAGACAATGCGTAACAACATACCAAGAGTAAAATAGTGATGTATGTGCTCTTACAACAAGATAACAATATTCTTTATTACCCCCTAGAATTAATTATCATTATGCTGGAAATGATTGGGGATGTGACTTTTCTGGTCAGTGTTAGGAAATAGAAAGCCCTCCCGTTTCTTCAAGTCAGGTAAGGTTTTAGAAATTCCATTGCGCAGGGCCAGGAATACTAGGCCCTCGTTTGATTCCTAGCACCACCAAAAAAATAAGAAGAAAAAGAAATTAGTTGTCTGTCTACAGTTCCAGAAGGTGATCAGCCACTCACCTTTATTTAATGTTGGATTTAATCTCCTTCCTTTATTAGGGAATAACCACTACCAGCTTTTAAATGAGATCTGTACCCTATAACTGGCCTACCCATTTCCTCTCTTCCTGTGACTGGAGGGGAGTGGAGGGCTAGAACTGATCCTGTCCCAAGAAGGCTTCATGTTCTTGCCCACTGTGGGTCTTCCCCGACTCCAGCCCCCTTCATCCACAAGATAAAAGAGTTTGAAGCTGACCCTTACAGTCATTACGTTCAGTGCAGGGAGAGATGCGGAGGGCAGGATTCAGAGGCTCTTTCATGAATGTGGTGATGTCTCCTTGTCCTCTCCTATGGTATACATTTCAGGGAAAACACATATTCATTAATCTGCTACTGGAATCTGTTGCGACAGAGTCTCTCTTTCCTTCTTCTATACAGGCAGCTCTGCGGCTCTCCAAGTATCCTGGATGAGGAGTCCAGACTCAATTCCACTGCCTCTGGGATTCTGAAAAGCCCATATTAAGCTCTTTCTGTGGGCATATTAAAGCTTCTCCTCCAGGCTTCAGTGGACAGGGCAGATGTCTCCAGCCTTTTGGGCTGAGAATTAAGGAATGTAGGTTTCATACAATGTTCAAAAGCCTGATTAACAAAGCACCTTAACAAATCCCTCCACCAGTGTTCCCAGATTCCCTCCCCTTCCCAAACCCCACTCTACTCCTGGCTGATTACAAAATTCCAGTAGTTGCCACTTAGATTTCATGTAAAACACTAGTTTCCATATATCACCATACAGTTCACCACGACTACTCATTATGTTCCATTTTCTCACCAATCTCCTCTTTGTTTTGATTGTTTTGTTTGTGTGTGTTTCTGAGGTGTGTGTGTTTCTGAGGTGTGTGTGTGGGGGGGAGAGGGGGGCCACAATTAGTGCTTAGGAGTCACTTCTATTATTACAATAACTATTTCTGGAATATTCTGTTTGTTATTTTTTAAAATTGAGTTCTTTAGTGGCATAGAGAATAATTTATATATATATGCATACACATACACACACATACACACACACACACATACACACACACACACACACACACACACATACCTCTTAAAGAGCCCGGCAAGCTACTGAGAGTATCCCGCCCACATGAGCAGAGCCTGACAAGCTACCCGTGGCATATTCAATATGCCAAAAACAGTAATGATAGGTCTCATTCCCCTGACCCTAAAAGAGCCCTCAATTGTTGGGAAAGACGAGTAAGGAGAGGCTGCTAAAATCTCAGGGCTGGGAGGAATAGAGATGTTACTGGTGCCTGCTCGAGTAAATCAACAAACAACAGGATGACAGTGATGCAGTGAGTTTTTTAGTGAAGATTTCTGTATCTTGACATCAGGTGATCAACAAAAATGTTACCTTTGAAAAACAAATGCCTATCCTGGCAGTGAGAGGTAAATAACATGTAGAGGGTCTTAAGTAGTTTATATCAGTCAATAGTAGTAAATAGTGTTACCTCAAATCTCTCCCCTACTAGGTGGCAGCATCTTTACATTCTTGAAACTCAGTTGGGGAATGGTAATAGAAGGTAGATACTGTGTGAAGGATTGACTTTAAATTTCTTAAATTGTTATTACTTTCCAGACTATCTCTGATGTAACGGTAAAGCAATACAAGCAATCACATAAAATCTGTGTTAAAAAGGGTCTGGAGAAATAGTACACCAAGGGTAAGGCGCTTGCCTCATAAGGGGTAGATTTAGGTTCAGTCCCCAGCATGCCGTATGATCCCCAAGCCTCAGTAGTCACTGATCCCTCAGTGCAGAGCGAGGAATAATCCCTGAACATCACTGGAGATGGCCCTAAAAACCAAACAAAACAATTTGGGTAAAAGAAAGATATAAAACTGAACAATGGTAATCTTTAAAATCTGGGATTTTTAGGAAAAGAGCTAAGATAATCCTTGTAGCTGATATTCTATAAATCAAGTATACTTTTTTCCCTAAGATGTTTTGGGCAAGGTTGAAACAATATTTTAACTCTTATTCATCACAAAATTAAACAACCTGAAAAATCTCATCTTTTCAAAACTGTAGTTGAGAAAGTTTGCTATATATCTTTCCTTTTCTGTTATTGAAACACTGGTTTACAAGAGTATAAATATTTCTGTTGTAGAGGCATAGTGTCACCACACCACATTCAGGACCAGAGTATCCATATCTGTCTAGCACAGGTGATAGGCCTTTCTGCTCTCTCCCCATTCCTTTCGGCAACCTCAGTTCTGTGGTCAGAATCTAAGGGTTTGTTGTTAGTGGGCATTGTCTTGTTCTTGCTTATTTTATATGCCGCATTGGAGTGAGAGTGTTCACTTGTAGAAACTGCCTCATATAATCTTCCCAAGGCTCACATTGGAGAATGTCTCGTACAGAATAGAGAATTGAGAATTGGATTCCAAACTGAGACCAGAACTATCAAACTCCTGACTTCTCAACCAATGCTCATTCTAGTCCGTAGTGCTGATGTTATGATTTCATAAAAATGATACCACAATGGGTTTCTAATAGCAGTGTTCACTAGAAAGTTCATTAGCTAACTTTTTGTATCATGTCTGAAACAGAATTTCAAGATGTTCAACTATCAGCTAGGACAGATCCTTAACAAGTAGGGGAATTGATGGTAAAATTTAGAAGATGATGCAGGCAATTGAGATTAAGATTTGAAGTCATTTTTTATACTTAATTTTTATTAGTGAATCACCGTGAGGTACAATTACAAACTTATGAACTTTCATGTTTGCATTTTGTTTACATTTCTCCACCAGTGTCCATTCTCCTCCACCAATGTTCCCAGTATCCTTTCCACCACCCCCACCCCAAACCCCACCATCCCACCCTGCCTCTTCAGCAGGGCATTCCCTTTTGTTCTCTCTCCTGTTGGATGTTGTAATTTGCAATAGACGTATTGAGTGGCCATTATGTTCTGTCTGTAGTCTACTTTCGGCACACAGCTTTCAACAGTGGGTCCTCCCAACATTCTCTACTAGGTGTTCCCCTCTATCTCAGCTGCCTTTTCCCCCAGCATGTGAGGCCAGTTTCCAAGCTGTGGGGCAGACCTCCTGGTTCTTATCTCTACTACTCCCATTCTGCTACTTTATATTCTGTAGATGAGTGCAATCTTTCTATGTCTGTCTCTTTTTTTCTGACTCATTTCACTCAACATGATACTTTCCATGTTGATCCACTTATATGCAAATTTCATGAAAGATTTGAAGTCGTTTTTGCTATTTGAAAACAACAGTCATATCTAAGGTCCTGATTTCTGTTTTATGCCAGACACTTTTCTACTTTATTCCAAGAAGACAGATCTAATATGAAACTAAGGACTAGAAGGTGAGAAAAATCACTGAAGCAGAAACAAATTAATAGCAAGGATGTTGGAGGAAATCCTCTTCCCAGCTTCTGCGGGAATGAACTTGTGTTCATTCTTACTCTAACCCTCCCAAAACTAAGAAGAAAGTCTGTATAGGTGGAGTGTCTTTTTGCAGATTATTTCCTTCTCATAGGGCTGTCTGCTGGGAACCTCAGGGTAACCCTACATCTTCTCCCTTGGAGAAGGAGGAAATGGAGGAAAACTCAGAGCCTGTATTCAAGCACATTCATTAGAAGCAGAAAACAGTTCATTAGCAGTTTGTTCTGATTTGCATGCAGTTTGTAAATCTTACCTGCAAATCAATTATTGTTCTCTTGGAAAGCAATCTGTTTTGTCAATAACCTTACAAAAAGGTCCTGAAGCGACAATGGTAAACGAAAGAATGGAAAGTTGATTGAAAATAAATAGGAAAGCTAAAGAGCATCTTCCTAAGGATGGAAGACCAGCACAAAAAGACGTTTAAGAAAGGCAAGATGTAGGTGTTTAGTAATCATGTTAAAACAGATGGACTCTTGTTCATTTAACCCCTTGTTGAACACCGAGCCTAGCATGGAGGAGAGCTGCTGGTACTGTTTTTCTGCATCTCCTTTCATATCTGAGGTAACTGATACTATTAGGAGTATTTTTTTTCTATGCATTGATTCAATAAGCATTACTTGGTGATAACTACTTGCCAAGTGATGTGTTCATCACGGGGTAGAAATGATTGATACCCTTAAGCACACTAGAATTTAATGCATTAAAAATTATCTACCTACACCATGTAAGTTACATTACATTTAATGCATTAAAGTTAAACTTAACATTTAATGCATTGAAAAAATACCTACCTACATCATGAAATTTACATTACAGTAAAGTTTCATAAAGCAGTCTATCCACTTTAAATTCTATAAGCACCATAAAGATGTTAATTTTAAATATATCTTTGAGAAAGAGAGAGAGCACGAGCAAGAGAAGAAAAGTGTCTGTCATAGCGGCAGGTGGTGGGATGGGGGTGGGGCGGAGGGCGGGAGGGAAACTGGGACCATTGGTGGTGGGAAATGTACACTGGTGAAGGGACAGAGACCGGACGGGTGTTGGAACATTATATGACTGAAATCCAATCATGAACAACTTTGTAAATGTGTATATCACTGTGATTCAATTAAAAAATAAATAATGGAAAGGTAAAGAATAAAAAATATATGTCTTTGATGGCACAGGGAATATAGAAGATTTCTGATCTCACACTATGAGATCAAATGACAGGATGCTGTTTGTTGTGTTTGAATTTAAATCTTGTTATCACGAGGAAAAAGGGACTAGCGGTTGTACTTCTCACTTCATCAGACTTGTGTGACCATTGATGACATGATGCAGGGTAGACTATTAGGGCCCAGTAAGTGTTAGGTTCACATTTGTTATTAGTTGTATTATTATTAGTGGTAGCCATATCACTCATTGTCCTTATTCTTTGAAAGATACCAAGAAGCCCTGTATTTTCTATCCACACCTTCTATGTAGGGTAAAATAAGCTTATTCCATCACACCTTACTTTTTATAAGATATGGGCCCATCTCTGTTCTTTGTGCTGATAATAATAGCTATAATTAAAGAACTGGAGATCTCCCAAGCACAGGGTAAAAGAGAACATTAAGAAATACAGCAAAGTGGGCTGGAGCAATAGCACAGTGGGTAGGGCATTGCCTTGAAAGCGGCCGACCCAGGTTCGATTCCCAGCATCCCATATGGTCCCCTGAGCACCGCCAGGGGTGATTCCTGAGTGCAGAGCCAAGAGTAACCCCTGTGCATCGCCGGGTGTGACCCAAAATGCAAAAAGTAAATAAAATAAAATAAAAAAGAAAGAAAGAAAGAAAGAAAGAAAGAAAGAAAGAAAGAAAGAAAGAAAGAAAGAAAGAAAGAAAGAAAGAAAGAAAGAAAGAAAGAAAGAAAGAAAGAAAGAAAGAAAGAAATGCACCAAAGCGCTGAAAGTAGATAAAGGACCAAACATGATAGCCTTTCATTATCTGTATTGCCAGGGTGCAGGGGTGGGTGGAGGGAGGGGTACTGGGGACATTGATGGTGGAAAATGTACACTGGTGGAATGGGTGTTCGATCATTGCATGACTGAAACTCAAACATGAAAGCTTTGTAGTTTTAGATAATGGCGATTCAATAAAAAAATAAATTAATTTAATTAAATTAAAAAGAATTACACCCAAGTCACAGGGGCAATGCACCACCAAACTAGCAATGACTGCAAATCAAGCTCAACTTTTTTCTATAGATTTGCTGTTGTTACTGGAAATACATGCAGATACATGACCTGCAATCAAATCTTTATACAGAGTTAGTTGAATGTGCTGAGAATAATTCACTAGACATAAACTAGAAACCTAAGGTGCCAGGAATTTGAAGAAGCTTGTTAGAACTTGTTATTAATCACCTCTTTTCAAAGAATAACTCAGGGACAACTCTGGGAAGAGTTCACCCCTGCAGAATGGACTTGTGACTGCTCAGCCTGCTTATTTTGAAAATCCACCAGTCGCACTATTTTCTGTAGTGATGCTTTGCATTCACAGCACACTGGCCCTGATTGAAATGCTGAGTAGTTTGTTTCTCCAAGGTTCAAACTCTTGATACAGCTTCTGAATATCAAATACCCAGAACAATACTGCCACATTGGCAGATGTGCAAATAAACGTGTTATGCTGGGTTTCTGCCATGATACCAAGAACAGCTCATTGCAAAATCATCCTGAGCCCCAGATGGCATGAAATAAAATAGTTTTGAAATCTAGGTGACCTATTTTTCAAAACTATGGTGATTATCTTGGAGGGAAATAATCCAGAAAAAAGGGGAAAAGATAAGAATCAGTGACTTCTTTGGGACTCTATCAGAGGCATTTTTCCTGGGTAAACATGACTGTGAATTAAAGAGAAAATGCAAAGCCTCTAAAGCATATTATGTGTTATTCAGTGTGCCGCTTTGACATCTGTGAAAACCTCATCCAGAGTCCCTCCAAGCAGTTAGTTCCCTTTTGTTGTCAGAAGTAAGGGGGTCTCTGTATAATTCATTGTCCAAACCTGGATACTGTTAGTATACAGTGAATAGTAACACCAGAGACTGGAATTTCTGAGGCAAATCTGCCCTGAGCGGACTGGAAAATTACCATTGCTTTACCCAGAAACTAGAAATAATCTCAGCATCCTGCCCCCTCCTCCAAAGGACCACTGTCACTGTCATCCCGTTGTTCTATTCCTCCCAGCCCTGAGATTTTAGCAGCCTCTCCTTACTCCAAAGGATCTCTTTCATTTTTGGTAACTTTTTTTTTGCCTTTTGGGTCACACCCGATGATGTTTAGGGGTAAAGGGGTTACTCCTGGCTCATGCACTCAGGAATTACTCCTGGTAGTGCTCTAAGGACCATATGGGATGCTGGGAATTGAACCTGGGTCGGCCGCATGCAAGACAAATGCCCTTCCCACTGTACTATTGCTCCATCCCCCTTTTGGTGACTTCTTTTCCTAAAACTTCCAAGTAGTCTAATTTTTTGTTTGTTTTTTTAGACCAAGAAGGATCCTTGTGATCTCTCTGAATACTCTCACTTTGTCCGATCAAAGTAGAACTAATAGGATTTCTGCATCATAAATATCTGTACATCTCACCTGAGATGCTACCAATCATTTCCTACTAAATTCAGAGTCGTGTCCATTCTGCCTCCACTGCCCCCTCTCGCATCTCTCAACAAAATCTGTTAACCTAAAGGGGTCTGAAGTCACTCAGGCTTAGCCTGCATTAAATATATATTTATACATGTGTATGTATGTATATGTTATATATATATATATATCAAGTACAATTGTTGGTAAGACATCACCCACACATTCTTTTTCAGACCGTTTACTGAGCATTTCTTTAAGCTCAATTTATTGAGCTCAATAATTGAGCATTATTGAGTACATACCGGTAATAATGCCAGGATGGTGCATACATTGCTTTTGTTTGGTTGGTTTTAGGGCCACACCTGGCAGTGCTCAAAGCTTGCTCCCGGTTCTGCACTCAGGAATCACTCCTGCTGGAGCTTGGGAAACCATATAGTGTGCCGGAGATCAAACTCAGGCCAGCTGCATGCAAGGCAAATATCCTGCCCACCATACTGTCTCTCCAGCCCCCTACATTGCTTTTTTTTTTCCATCTCATTTTCACAGAGCTGTTAGTTATCATTTGCATAATTTCGCGGGTAAAAAAAATGAGGTTTAGAGATGCTAAATAACTCAGATCTCACAGGTAATAAAATGACCAATCCCACTTGGATCCAGACATATTGGACCTCTCGGTCTACCTCCCTAAAACCGATACACACTCTGCTGCTTTCTCTTTAAGGGCAAACTCTGGTATTTTCTGTATTGGGCTGGGAAAGTGTCTCAGAGTATAACAATTCACAAACAAGCCTTTTTATTTGACAGTGTCTGACCCTACCATGGCCTTTTGAAATTACAACACTTTAGAGACATGCAGCCTGGCAATTTCTATATCCTTTACTTACTCTCACTTCTATCCCCCAGCTTTTATTGATAACATTTGAGCTTCGTTCAGCTTCCAAAGTGCTATCTCCAAGATGTTTTCATTTTATCTTCATGAAAGTGAGGAGGCAGACTCATCAAGGGTGGAATTACGTCTGTATATGTGATAGAGCACGCATGGAAGGGTTAAGCGTATTGGTCTGGGTCATGCAGCTGTGACTGAGAGATGGTGGAGGGATCTTAGTTTGGGGACATCCTGACCTAGGAGAGAGTGCAGCATTCATCTGTTGCCCTATCTGTGCTGTGATTGAAGAGGAAAAGCAAATTGTGATCCAGCTCCTTTAAAAATTCACCATCGCCCCTCTTGTGAAGATAGCTTGTAAACGAAATGAGAACCAGAAAATGTTCCTTTTGTTTCACCTCCTTTCAGTATAATAGATCCGAGTTTGAGTTTGAGCAGAGCCTCTTTAGAAGAGCGACTTAGAGATGTAGCAACTCACTGGTAAAGTGTTTTTGATGGATTTAGAGAGATGGTGCTTATAAAGCACTTGAACTCAATATCATACACACATTTATGAGCAAACAACTCATTAAATTCTTTTCTTTTATTGTTATAACTATTTTTTGGGTTCTTAACAAAAGACATAAGATACTTCTCTACAACATCTTGTATCATTATAACAAGCAGGTGTCAAAACATGATGATGACAAAAATAATGGAGTAAAGGTGCACCAGGCATATTTACCTGGGCCTTTATTTATGAACATATGGTACATTATACAGTAAAGAAAACTATGTTGAATTTTAAGTATCCATAATAAGAACTGAGAATTGAGATCTTGTGTCTCACATCATCAGGACCTACCTCAATGCTTGGCAAATAAAGTGCTCAAGAATAGATTATGAATAAACAGTTTGTTTAAGTAACTGCTTATTTGTCATTACAACATTATATAGTGGCATACCTGCCAGAATTAAAAGTTCCAGTAAAGCACCTGCACTGTAGCACTGTCATCCCATTGTTTATCGATTTGCTCCAGCGGGCACCAGTAATGTCTCCATTGTGAGACTTGTTACTGTTTTTGGCATATCAAATACACCACGGGTAGCTTGCCAGGCTCTGCCATGCAGGCGGGATACTCTCGGTAGCTTGCCGGGCACTCTAAGATGGATGTAGGAATCAAACCCAGGTCAGCTGCGTGCAAGGCAAACGCCCTAACTGCTTTGCTATTGTTCCACTCCAGTAAAGTACCTAGTGAAGTAAATTATTCTCTATATAATAGCAGTTTCTGGGTAGTGAGTTAAATTTTATTGAAGCTCCTTTGTAAATGAGAAAGTGTCATTTTGGGAAATACAGAAGAAAATCATTAATTTATAATTACTTTACTCATATTTTTCTCCCAAAATGCTTTACTATCACTCTGTAATAGTACTAACACTTCAGCTATAGTATGATTTTTTTCCTATAGTAATATGAAGTCAGTTGCAGGGACAAAGATATGGGCACAAGTAAAAAGAAAGTTTAGTTGTTTTCTCTCTTTAACTTGTATAGTAGATAATTCTTTGAAATAATTAATGTGATATTGAGAGACCAGTAAATTATAGTTACATTGTACTAAACACCAAATTCAATGTCCTCAGCATTAATGATTTTTTTCTTCTTTATTTTATAGCTAGTGAATCCAAAGTATTATCACTATACATCTAACATTATAGACATTATAGACACATTCTAGCAAGAATAACATTGTTCTGTGTTATTCTTCCATTAGATATTACTGTATGGGCATGTAATTCACGAGTATTTTTTAGCCTATGCTATTATAAATCTCACTGATGCAAATTTTCAGTTTTCATATGTTTAGAAATTGGGGCACTAGAGAAATAGCAGAAACTAAGGCGCTTACCTTGCAGGCAACCCACCCCTCTTCAATTCCAGGCACTGAATAGAATTCCCTGAGTACTTCAAGGAGTGATCCCTGAACACAGAACCAGAGTATGCCCTAAGCACCTCGGGTGTAGCCCACATCACTGCCCCGCCCCCCCAAAATTAGAGATTTGGGAGATCACAGGAGGAATTTTGGGGTAATAGTTATTTCTTATACAAGAAACCTGCTATAAGTAGGACAATCGGAACAAAACAAAACAAAGTCTAAGAATGGTGAAATGCGAGGGAGAGGGAGAGAAGGAGTCAGCGAGGGAGAGGATAGGCCGGAAAATAAGAAGAGGAAGGTATGAGAAGTGAAAAGAAAGGAAAGAAAGGGAAGAAGTGGAGGGAGATAACCAAAAGAGCAGAGGGCAAACCTTAAATCTGTGATGGCAAGTTATAACAGTATTTTTATTTATGTATGTATTTGTTTATTTATTTTAATTTGTGAAGCAAATAATTGCATTGAAATAAAAATATTTATAAAAGTGTGAGGGGAGGCCAGTGTGTGTGTGTGTGTGTGTGTGTGTGTGTGTGTGTGTGTGTGTTCAAGAGAGAACCTGGGCTTCTCCAGAGTGGAAAAGCAGAGAATGGCTTTTGGGAAAAGGTCATACATAATTTCTTTGAATTCTCTTGGTCTGGAATTCTCTGCATACATAAAGTTAATCTGGGGGTGTTCTCAGAGGAAAGGCCTGGATTCCTGAGGAGAAGAGAGTAGAAACATACAGAGGAAGCAGTAAGTGCTGACTGTAACCTATGCAGTAACAGCATGCAGGTATTTATAACATGCAGTTATTTATAACAACATGGAGGTTAAAACATGCAGGTATTTATAACAACCATCCAGGTGAGATTTACAACCAGAAGCTAAATACTAAGATTGGTCATTTGCAGCAAAATTGAATAGAAGAAAAAGCAGCAATTTGTTGATTTTTAAAAGGTGATAGAGGAGATAGAGGATACTTTAACAATCTTTGAGTTTACTGGCATTAAAATTGTGCACCTTTTAGTACTTTTATGAGGTACTTATGAACTGTTTATGAGGGACCAGAGAGATACTTGCCTTGCATGCAGCCTCCTCAGATTGCCTTGGTTCAGTCCCTGGCACTGGGTCTCTTGAGCACCACCAGGAGTCACTCCTGACTACAGATGCAGGAATAGCCCCTGAGCACCACCAGCTGTCACCCAAATCCCTGCCTCCCCGACCCAAGGAAAAGAAAATGCATACCTAGGATAAATAGCACTGATAACTTATTTGTTTGTTTTGTAATGTTTCGAAGTACTTATCTCAGAATACTTATCCCCAGGGTAAATTCTTCCCAAGAGGTTCCAAAAATCGTACATATTTCTCTTTCTCCCCATTCTTAAAGCTACATTTAATTTGTTTAATTACAGAATCATAGGCTGATATATTGTGAATATGTGTAACTTATATATCCCCTTAGGATTTACATTCTTAACAATGTTCAGTTATATGTGCCCAGATTTTTAATCACTTTTTCTTCTCCAAAATCTTTTAGTTTTGTTTTGTTTTCCTTCTGCCTCAAGAATGCCCTGTATGGGGCTGGAGCCATAGCACAGCAGGTAACACATTTGCCTTGCACGCGGCCAACCCTTGCATGCAGTTCAATTCCCAGCATCCCAGTGGTCCTCCGAGCACCACCAGGAGTTATTCCTGAGTGCATGAGCCAGGAGTTACCCCTGTGCATCGCTGGGTGTGACCCCCCCCCAAAAAAAAATCGAATGCCCTGTAGATTTTTCTTTAGTGTGCTTTGTTAGGTGTCTGAGCAATCATGGAGCTGGAAATGGGTTCAATCCTCTGCACCCCCTATGGTCCCCTGGGCACCATTTGAGTGATCCTTGACTGCAGAGCCAGCAATAAGCCCTGAGCACCCTAGGTGTGACCAAAACCAAACTAAAAAGAAAACCAACATTCATCAATAATGTCCTTCTCCCCTCTTCCCCTTTAATCAAGTGACATTTTCTCTGGAAACAGAACTTGAATGTGGCAGTGATTTTCAGCATGTTGAATTTTGCCATTCCACTGTCTTATGCTTCTCACATTGCAGCTGAGAAGTCAGCTGGCAGTATAACTGCTGCTCTTTTATAAACTCATATTTTATTTTTTTATATACCTTTTGGTTTGCTTTTAGGGCCACACCTGGCAGTGCTCGGGACCTACTCCTGGCTCTGCACTCAAGGATTACTTTTGGAGGGCTTGGTGGAGCAAAGGAGTGCTGGTGATTGAACCCCAGTGGGTCACATGCAAGGCAACTAAATACCTTACCTGCTGCACTCAGTCTACATCCCTCTCCTTTCTTTACGGGGTGGCTGGGGGGCTATGATTTTTAAGACTTTGTCTTTGATACTTGTTTGTACTATTGGAGTTCTCAAATCTATGCATTGGTATGTTTCATTCCTTCTGGAAAAATTAAGTTAGCCATTATCTTTTTTGTTTGTTTGATTTGGAGGCCACACCCAATGGTGCTCAGAGCTTACTCCTGACTCTGGGCTCAGGGATCACTCCTGGCAGGGTTTGGGGACCATATTTGATGCTAGGAACCAAACTGTGTGCAAGGCAAATGCCCTACCTGCTGCACTATAGCTATGGCCCTAGCCATTATCTTTTTAAACATTGCTTCTGTTCCAGTTTGTGGTATCCTTCTACAGCCTCGCCGAGTATTTGCCAATACCTTTTCATGGAGATTTTCTCTATCTTTTTTAACTTGCATCATTTTCCATCTTATTGTCTCTCTGAATTCTTGACCAAATTTTCATTCACTGATTTTCTCTTTTGTTGCACTTGCCAACGAATTTATCTGTACATTTATTAACTTAGCACAGCAGGTAGGGAGTTTGCCTTGCACATGGCCAGCCCAGGTTCAATTCCTCTGTCCCTCTCAGAGAGCCCGGCAAGCTACCAAGAGTATCCCTGCCTGCATGGCAGAGCCTGGCAAGCTATCTGTGGCTTATTTGATATGCCAAAAATAGTAACAACAAGTCTCACAATGGAGATATTACTGGTGCCCGCTTGAGCAAATCGATGAGCAACGGGATGACAGATTTATTAACTTGGGTTCGGCTTTTTTTCCAATTTTATTATTTCTGTTTTAATTGTTTACCAGATCTACTTATTAAGTTCTTAGATTGCCTGTAAAACTTTTCTAGCTTGCTTTTTATTTATTTGATTAATAAGTAAGATTTTTTAGAAAATAACAATATTTGAAGTCTTTGCTTTTACTTTTTTTTTTCTTCTTGGGTCACACCTGGTGATGCACCTGGCTCAAGAATCACTGCTGGCGGCGCTCAGGGGACCATATGGGATGCTGGGAATCGAACCCGGGTTGGCCGCGTGCAAGGCAAATGCCCTACCCGCTGTGCTATCGCTCCAGCCCCTGTTTTTCCTTTTGAGAATGACAGTTCTTACACATTCTTTACATGTATCTGGTCACTTTGGACTGTTAAGTGTGATATTTTAGGAATTGTTGGCATAAGTCATTTCAGATCTCCAAATTAATTTTTTTTTTATTTCCCCGAGATCTTGTTGGTAATACCAATCTGGAATTACCTTAATCTAAATTTGAGACTACTGTATCTTTCAGATCCCACAACCAGGATGCAGTTTTATGAACATCCATCTGCTTTATTCTTTAAATACTTCCTATTTTCTTTTAATACTCAACTTTCTGAGACTCCAGCCCAAAACAGAAACAGTTTACCTGACTTCTGATATTGTTTTTCTCTAATTCTGTCTGTCTAAAAGGTTCACAGTTTAAGTCTTTTATCACTCTCTCCTGGGCCAGCAAATATCTGCAGATCAAAAGCCTTAAAGCTCTGTATTCCTTTACTGTTCCCCAAATCATAATCTACTAATTATTAACAATTATTTTATTCTTTGGTACCTTATAAATTTGAGTTTTATATTGTAGCCTTTAAATTGCTTTTATTTATTGGAGATTGGCTTAATTACACTTTCTGACACTAACTAATTCAGTAAAATCTTGGCTAAACTTTGTTTTTTTCTAATATTACAGATGTTTGTTTGAAAATGTCTCACAATAAATGGACCATTTATGCTATAAAGACTTATATTTGCAAAAAATATTCTTAATTTGTAAGCTGTCAAAAATTAGACAAATATTAAGCAGTCTTTTATTGGTATAATAAAAATGCTAATTCTTCGCTTCTTGAGGTAAAAATTAACACGAGGCAGCCGTACTACCCATTCCGGATAGAAATAACTTAAATGTAAAATGCCAACACATTTAATTTATACAATATATTATTAATATTCAGAACTTGGTTTATTTTTGGAGATTGTCAGTTTTGACAATTTTTTTTAACTCTCACTTTTCTTTCTTCCTCCTACATACAGTTCAACATTGTTAGCCCGATTTTTCTTTTTTTTTACAGGAATCCTGCCTAACTAGTGGTTCATTGGATTTATGAGCTCAGCATAACAAAGAGTGTTTATTTCAGTCCTTAACATTCTTAGGCTTTTACTTGAGAAAGAGAATGGGAAGCGTCTGTCTCTGAAACTGAAATGAGTCCCTTCCATTTTCACTTTTAAACATTTATTGGCATAGCCATTATTTCAATCAGAGAGGAAGGGGCTGCTAGCTGCTGTGTGGCTCTTGTCTAAATCAAGATGGATGAGAGCAACCAACTGAAACATCCAATTCCTATTTTAAAGTGCCCCCCGCCCCCACCACTAACAGATGTTGGCAAAGCAATTTTATAACGTGAGAAAACCACACAAAGAGATGACAAAGAAACCCTATCTAAGTATTAGTGGAAAGGCTCCAACATTTGTTTCCCTGTCTGTTTATTTTTACTGTTTAAACCAATTTCTCATCATTTTATTGAGAGTATATGCCAAAAAAAATGATCCTTTTCAAATTTAAAACAAATGGGAGTTTTAAAATAATGAATGAAAGGTACTAATGAAATTTCATCATATAACAGCTGTAGAAACTGAGGTCTAGGGAGTATAAATTGCTTCATCAATAATTAAATGGACTCTAGCACCTCCTTGGATGAGCCAAATCCAACAGAAAACATGATTGAAGGTGCGCGTACAGTAATTTCTTGGTATAACTAGAAAATGTGACTTCTGCAGATGAGTGTTTGTGCTGAGTCCAAGAAGGACCATTCAGAATGGCAGGAGTAATATTGTATATGGTCTGGTGCTTGGTGTAAGTTGAGGACAGGAGACAGAGCAGATTCTAGAATGCAATGCAGTATAGGAATTTTAGGATCTGAATTATGAAGACTCCTTGTTGAATGTTCTAACTGATATAAAGACCAGTGGGCTGAAATTATATAACTGGTAAAGATATTGTCATCAACATTGTATGGTCTCTAATAAGAATTTGCCGTGTATCATACAACAATGATTTACATCTATTGTTTCAGTTAATCTTCTGAGTGACAGATAAGATTCACCATATTATCCAGCATAAAGAAATTGACAGTTAAGAAAATTAGGTTGCTGCTAGATCCCATAACTGTCTTTTAAAGCTGAGAACACATTCACCAATATGCTGCCTTGTTTCCATGTTTGCTAACATTTTTTTTCCACTGCCAAATTGAAAATTACAGAAATGAAATAAATCTATACCTTTATTCATGACTGAGGCCTTACTTTCAAACATAGTTCTCCATGCAAAATAATACTTGATTTCACTAATAAATGAGCAAGTCAGTAGAAAATAACGTTTTTGTCACCCCTCCTTTACAACTGACAATGTATTCTTTATTAGACAAGGAAACCACAAGATCAAGTTTGATTTGTACTTCCTTTGGATCATACATCACTATTTACTCCTTAGCATTAATAATCACATTTTCTTCTGCCATCAACCCATATTCTCCATGTCTCTATAAAAATTAAAATAAGCCAAATTATTCCTTGAGTTAGATCCATTAATGTCTCTGCTCTTACAGAATGATGTCATTTAATGTGTCTTTTTAATATTAGTGAATAATTTTAGAAAGGTAAATGAGCTAAAGGTTTAGGTTTTAAATAAGAAATAGTACAAAGGTTTTCTATTCTTCTCTGTTCTGAAATATTCATTTGTTTTCTAGACATTTTACTACTTAAAATGCATCCCCATAACTGATTCTGAAATTTGCATCGATATAAAATAGTAATATCACCTTACATTTGCATAATGTAATTAAGTTTTCAGAGTTGTGTCTCCTCACATCTATCATTTTACTTTATGTTTCTCTTTCCCTTCAGCTATCGTGCATATTGGGTTCATTGTGCCGTAGTAATATATGGCTGAATGCCATTAAAACATTGGTATTGAGGGATGGAACTACAACTTCATTTGTATAGCACTATATAAAGTGCCTTCACATATATTATTTTAATGGGTCTCAAAACAATCCTGAGAAGGAGATAAAGTGGGTATTATAATCTTTATTTTACAGACCAGGAAATGGAGCCTTGAAAGTTAATTGACTTTCTTCTGAAGGTCACCCAGGTGGCATGGACAAAACCCAGACTATAATCTAGGATTTCTGCTTTTCAGTGCAGTAAGGCATTTGCAAGGGATACTGTTTTTCACATCTCCCTGATTCTACACTGCTTATACAATGCTTGCATTTTCTAAAACTTTTATTGTTTAAAAACAATTCTTTTTTGGTTTACAATTCTAAACCCAAACTATGTGTGCTTTGTTCTCTCATGGACTTAAGTCCAACACCACACCCTTCCCCAGTGTACCTGTCTCCCTCCCCCAAGAACCCCAGGTCCCCCCCCCACCACTCCCCCAACTCAATTGTGTAGGTCAGCTTTTGCTTGCTTCTGTTCTGGGTATTTCATTTTGTTTTTCTTGTTTACAGCTCACATTTATTTGCTGAAAGAAATTATGAGAGTGTATGTCTATTTCTCTCTCTACACATATGATATCTTAAAGATTTAAAATTTATAGGGTCCTCTTAAAAATATTTGAAATAAAATATCTGCAGTATTCCTTAGAAAATAACTAAAACAATCCTGTAATTATGCACTTTAAAAAAGTTAACCTGGTTTCTAAGGAAATTAAATAGCTTGTACTTTAATACTGACTCATCTCTTAATTTAGCATTCCTTCAGGTTTTATTAAGCACTAATATATGCAGACCACTCTCTCAGGCACTGAAGGGTGCAAAAACTAGTGGAATGGCATTGATTTTTTAATTTATTTATAGAGTCTTCACAAGCAATTCTCAGCATGTCACTCAGCATGTCACTATAATACTCGGCAGATCATGCAGAATATCCAGTGCTCTGACCCAGCATTGCTGAGGCCACCAGGGCCACACCCAGTGATGCTCAGGAGCTTCTAGGGATCATGTGATGCAAGGGACCGATCTCCTATCTTTGCATATGCCCAGAAGATGCGGAATGCACATTGATAAATCATAGTACTCAATCTTTTCCCTCTCGGAGAGCCCGACAAGCTACCAAGAGTATTGAGCCCGTGAGGCAGAGCCTGGCAAGCTACCCATGCATATTGGATATGCCAAAAACCAGTAACAATAAGTCTCTCAATGAGAGACGTTACTGGTGCCCGCTCAAACAAATCGATGAGCAACGGGATGACAGTGACTCAATCTTTTAAAGTGTCAGCAGGAGAACAAAAGAAGGAAAGCTACAATAGGTTTCACCTTCCATTTTCTTTCCATTGACTTCACAATGAGTTGTAGATATGATTTCCTCAGTGGAACTGACCACATAAGATTTCTAATTACATTTTTAAAATCTTTTAGATCAGTAGGCATGCACATTGTTATATAGAGATGCTTATGTAGATTGGGATGCAGAGTATAACAATATTTATATGTGAAGCTGGACATATAGTAAGGTACTTGTCTTGCATGTAGACCATCTGAATTTGATTCCCAGCACCACATGTGGTCCCCCAAGCACCTCCAGGACTTATCCCTGAGAGCAAGGCCAGGTTAGTCCCTGAGAACTGACAACTTTGGGAAAACAAAATTATCCTATGTGTAACTGTAGGTAAAAGGATATACATGCTAACCTTTCAGTATCTATACTGCAAATCACAGTGCTCAAAGGAACAGAGGAGAGTTGGGGAGAGGAAGAAAGGGAGGAGTAGAGAGAGAAAGAGAGAGAGGAAGAGGGAGGAAAAGTGTCTGCCATAGAGGCAGGCTGGGGTGGGGGCGGGGTGGGGGAGCAGGCCTGAAACCCAATTATGAACAGCTTTGTAATGGTTGATCTCATGGTGGTAAATTAAAAAAACCTTTTTTTCTAAAGTCCTATGTGTAATTGTGGGCATGTGTGTGAATGTAAGTGTAAATGTGTACACAAATATTTCCAGGAGGTTTCGTATTTTGTGTATTTTCATATACACATCATGCAAGCATATGTAACAGTTTCATAATATAGATTCTTAATATTCTCAAAGGGTAGATCATCTCTGATCCCCTAATATAATTATCATTATAGTTATAAAACATTTAAAGATTGGATTACTCCGTGTATTAAATCCATGCATATTGCCGTTCACTTCATAGATGTTATTTAGTGCGACTATTCAATTCTTTCATTTATTCCGATCAGCTTTCTTTAGAGTAAAACTCCTCTGTGACTTTTCCACACCCATCACCAGTGCCATTCAATGACTGTATCTTGGGCATGGTTTTCACAAGAAAACGAAACACACTGTTGCTTAGGCCATGAGGGTTACTGTGAAACTTCAGGAGAATTATGGTGGGTGGCTGTCTTGGGATGCTGGGTGTTGCCTGTCACACTCACCAACTACATACTGCACCTTGATTTAGTAGTCAGACTTAAAGAATACCTCCTAAGAAAATATTTTAGAAGAAAAGTAAATACATGTCTTATCAAGTATATGACATTACTTTCCTTTTCTTAGCTTTATAAGTTTAAGCAAATTTGAAATCAGAAATAATCCCCAGCTTATGCCATTTTTTTCTTCACTGACTTTCCTTAGACTGGTTGTAGCCTAGATCAAAATAGCCCGAGTTCTGTCCTATGGATGCTTTCAATGAAGGTCATGACTCCTTCTCAACATCTAGTTCCTATTTCTCTTTGTAAGAACACTAATTACTATTGCTGACCTGATTTGCATATCTAATATTGAGTCATTACAAATTCAGTATTACTAACCTACTGTTACATGTAACGTCAACAGTCTTGACAAGTATTTGGAAAAAGTCATGATGGAAATTGCGTGTGTCACTTTTAGAGTGGGAAGCTATACCCAAGGAAACAAAATTCTGGAAGCTACACAATGCACTTCTGTGAGTGATAATCCCATGCATGCTGAGTGATATTTCATGGGAAATAGGAGGTTGTTGGCATTGAACCAGTATTTCCCAAAGTATGATGTTAGGACATGAACAGATTTTTTTATAGTAATATATTTATTGAGATAGGTACTAGAAAAATAGTACAGATTCAGTTTTTTGATTCATCTGATTAGCTTGAGGCTAAACTAGATGAATGCTAAGGGAAATTATGAATTTAATTTCAGAAAAATAAATAATGTTATAGTTGTTCTGCAGTTACAGTGAAAATTGGGAGGGTGTGTGAAAATGCAATTGAGTATGGGAAGCACTGAGTTTATCAGTCCATACCTGCATCGCTGAGAGGGTGTGGTCTTTCCAGGACCTTGCAGCTGACTCACTTACTGAGGACATAGCACAACACCTGGCATGTAAGGCTAATTAATATGTATTTAACTATGCCTATATATAAGCTGATAAACTTCCTGTTTGAAAAAGGAGGATGTGAAGTTCAGCACAAGGGTCAATATAAAAAACTTGAACATTAACAAGAAGAAAGTTTTAGTTCAGCCTCTTACTGACATTCTCTGAGTGAATCACTAAACTCTGAATCTAAGTTTTCTCATTTGACAAATGGAGACAATTCTTAGATTGATAGTGGTTTTTATGATACATGACAGAATCTACCTATGTTTCTAATCATACTACGTGCCACATTGTAGCCACTTAATATGATAGTTGTTACTCTTTTCTTTCAAAGAGATGATCACTACATTTGATAACTATAAAGGTGTTTGTATAAAGAGCACTTAGGACAGGAAAGGGCTTAATTGTAAAAAGAGATGAGACAGAGCAGTCTTCCCAAAAGAGGATGACACTGCCCTCTGGAGAGCACTGAGCAATTCCCGGGCAGTAGTAGCTTCCAGTGCAATTGAGGGGGGCTGGGTGGAACACAGAATAAACTGTGAATTGAATATCTCAGTCAGAATCCCCTGTCCCACTCTTACCAAAGAGGAAATACTGGTTAATTCCATTGCTGGATGGTTCACTCTGTCCTCTGTCCACAAGTCTTAGGGAAGATGAGAAGTCAGCCAGCATCCAGAGACTGGAGAGATAGCTCTAGCAATAGAGTAGATGCTTTGCACATGCACGCACAAGGTCCCAGATTTAGTCCCCTGTTATGGACCAGGAATCAGCAATGATGGTGGAGCATCCTTGAGAGCTGCCTGCCACTCCCCTGACCCCACATCCCTAAGTACCATTGATGGGGAACATGAATTGTAGTTATTTTTCCTCCTCCTCTCTTTTTCATCCTCCTCCTCTTTCTCCTCCTCCCCCTCCTCCTTTTTCTTCTCCTCCTCCTCCATCTCCTCTTTCTCCTCCTCTTCTTCCCCCTCCACCTCTTCCCCCTCCTTCTCTTCCCCCCATGTCTCTTCTGCTTCTTCCTCTTTCTCCTCCTCCCCTTCCTCCTCCATTTTCCTCCTCCTCCATCTCCTCTTCCTCCTCCTCTTCTTCTCCCTCCACCTCTTCCCCCTCCCTCTCTTCCCCCCATGTCTCTTCTGCTTCCTCCTCTTCCTCCTCCTCCTCATCCTCCTCCTTCTTTTTTTGTGTGAAGCAAGGTAGTTTTTATAAAAACATATTTGGAAAAATGTGAGAGGAGATAAAGGGAGACCTATGTGTTCAAGATCATACACAGACTTCTCCAGAGTGGAAATAGATGAGCAAAGAAACAGAGACAAGCAAGTGAGATACTTGTTCAAGGGAGAATACGGTGTGAAGTCAAGTCTAGAATAATTGACTTCTGCCAGAATCTTTCTTAACATATTTAGAGCTTTCTCTTTTAGATGTACATTTTCCTTTTATTTGTCATATTTGCATAATCTGTTGCAGAGCTATTCCATTATAGATACAGGTATTTAGGTTATTTCTTGCATTTGGACTCTACAAACACTACTGTATGACTAGCCTTGTATGAAACATTTCACACATCTGTTGTGCACCTATTACATACTTCCTGGAGGTAATATGCTTAAATCAGAGGATATATTTCAATTGCCAAATGTACGAGCAGATATTCTGCAGAAAGTGATGCTACTTTATACTCTCTCTTCAATACAGAAGTGTTTCTCTACATCCATGCTAAAGCAGTAGTTTTAATTGTATTTTTTTTCTGATATGTGAAACTTACAGTGGTAGTTTTAGGTGGCAATTATTAATCATGCATACGGTTAAGCTGCTGCTCCCATTCCATGCTTTGTGTCAGATTGAATGGCCAACTGCTCTGCCCCATGTTTTATTTGGGGGAAGAAGGTCCAGAGCATTTCTTTTTTTTTTTTGAAATTTTTTTTTAATTTAACTTTTTTTTTTATTGAATCACCGTGAGAATAGTTACAAAGCTTTCAGGTTTAAGTCTCAGTCATACAATGATCAAACACCCATCCCTTCACCAGTGCACATGTTCCACCACCAAGAACCCCAGTATACCCTCCCATCCCACCCCCCACCCTGCCTGTGTGGCAAATATTTTCATTTTACTCTCTTTTTACTTTGATTACATTCAGTTTTCTACAGAAAATCCACTATTATTATTTGGAATTTCCCCCCAACAATCAGACCTGCCAAAAACTCATCATTAGATCATTTGTTTTCTATTGCTGATAATGAAGAGCATATGAGGTCACATGGCTGCAACAGCGGCTGCGCGGTTTTGGAATTCTGGTATTTTATTAATTAAGTCCAGAGGTATTTCTGCCAGCAGCCGCTGCATTCCGAGATTAGTTTGTGTGACTCTGGGATCATGGCCATTCAGGAGCGGAGGAGCTGTTCGTGGGAGGCCACTTGGAGTCTCGTTTGGGCAAGAAGCAGGGCCGGTTCCACACCCCCCTCCCCATCGAGAGATTTCCTGTGCCCCATCACTGCAAGCTCCTACCCCTCTGTCCAATTGGCTCTGAAAGGTGGCAGTCGCCATGCTGCCACAAGGGGAAAAGGCTGAGGGACAAAAACCCTTCCCCTCCAGGGGCTGAACGGGGCTGTAGCTTAATTCGCAGTTCAGGAGCATTTCTGCCAGCAGCCGCTACGTTTCCAAGATTGGTTTGTGTGTCTCTGGGATCAAAGGGGCAAAGGAGCCGTTCCTGAATGTTTTTTTGTATATCAGGAAAGGTCCCGGCTGTGCGGTTTGGAGAAATAGTCCTGGTCCCCACATACCGGAGCCATGTTGGTAGAAGCTCAGTGTCGCTGGGATTCCATCTGGAGGAGGCAGGGAGGCTGCACTTTCTCCATGTGGGGCACCCTGGTGTTATCAGCTTGGTCTGGGGGCCAGAGCATTCTCTGGCTCATGGTGCCCACCGGCCAGGATTCTTCACTGCTGAGTGCGGCAAGACGGTGCCAGGGGCAGGTTGAGGGCATGCCTTCCAGGGTCAGGGGGTGCTGGAAGCTTGGATTAGGACTAGAGCATTTCTACCCTGCCTTTGGCCTCAGATTTCACTTAGTCCAACTTCCCCGATTTGCTGACCTGAAAGTTGAAGCCTAATGTGAAGGTTTTACCCAGCACCTCAAACATATGTTTGACTTTGCAAGGGATAACATTCTCTGGCATTGATCTGTTCTCATTCTCTGCCGAAAGTGCTGGAGATGAGGCCCTTTTCTTAAAACTCTGGGTTCCACCTCAGCTGGCAATCCATTAGCAATAGGCTTATCTGATTCTAAGCGCATTCCAAGGGGAATGAAGATGTCAGAAGAGACAGTTCCCCATAAGAGCAAAGACTATTCTGTTTCTTGCTGCACCATTGAGCCAATTTTAAAGAGATTTCACTCAGGCATTGTGGGTATAGCAGATGACAAGATAAAATTATCCCTGCTGATTTGTGTGCAGATGTTTGCCTGTACCTTGTTATTCACACTTGGCTATGTTGTTAGTGCTATTTTCTCTCCCTGGCTTCATCCAATATATGCTCTGTCTTTCAGAAAGTGGGTAAACAGCTCCTGTAGCATCCCGGAGAGCTGATTCTTCAGAGGTTTCAAAGTCAGAGTAGGGCACCGGGTGGTCAGAACGGTCAGCAATACCAAGCGCACGTGATTATGGACAGCCCGAGATATTTAGAAGTGAAGTGAGCCACACCTTTGCCAGACTTCACTGTTGAGGAAGGACCGTGCTGATTGCTTATTAGAGAGAGTCCGGGCGAATTTTCATGAAGAAGCTGATTGCTTAATAAAAGATAATTGAGTCCTCTGGAAGAGTAAATTTCCCCTCCTTTGTTGTCTTTTTACTTTGATTACTTTGGAAAAACCTCCTTTTCTTGGTGGGAGGGGAGCTTCCAAGTGGTGCTCAGCGAAGCGAGGAGTTGCTCCCGGTGATTCAGGTCCCATTCAGGCTCTGCAGTGCCAGGGACCACCAGGGTCTCTGTGGCTGTGCTCGGGGCCCCTGTAGCTAATGGTGGTGGTGATGGATGGAGTTGCGGGTAATGTGGTGTTGAGAGTTGAACCAGGGCCAAGCACATGCAAGTCATGCTCTGTGAACCCTGTGCTGCTGCCCCGGTTCCAACAACCTCCTTTTTCATTCTCTAGTGCCAAGAAGACAAAGGAAAGTGTAAACTCGTCTCTTCTTGAGAAAAATGAAAATAGAGAGACCTGGATTTTAGCATTAGATCTATGGGACTTGAAGCAATCCAAACCTTTCGCTAGGGATTCTCTCTCTCTCTCTCTCTCTCTCTCTCTCTCTCTCTCTCTCTCTCTCTCTCTCTCAATCTCTTTGACATTTCTAAGAGTGACTTCTTTATGGTTTGCGACATGCCTATTTTCATTTTCTCTTAAACACACACACACACACACACACACACACACCAGGTACATCTCTACCTCAGTTATATTTGGGGAAGGAAAGAGAGAAACAGATCTTGCTCTGCTGGTCCAAAACTCCAGAGAAACATAACTGTGTGGGTCCTGGGTCCAGGATAGGGCTGGTTCAGTTGACACAACACTGTTCCCATTAGGTGATGCTATGAGAAGGGAACCTTATGTCACTGGGTTTTCTTAAAAGCCAGTGGGACAGTCGAGCTGCAGACTAAGAGAAATAATCATAAATTTTACTCCTCTCTGGTCAAGAGAGAAGCATGGATCACTGAGAGTATTCTACCTTAAGGAGTAGGTGTGGGAAAAAACCCCAAAACTAGTACTGTTTTTTTTTTCTAATCCTTCAGTAAGACTTTTCTTTCTTTTAAGGTTATGCTAAAGATATTTATTGATGTCTTTATGTTGAATTTGGCCCAATTATGTTGAATCATGAATGCTCCCAGCAAACTGTCAGATTTAGCACTAAAATCCCTCTGTAAGAATGCTAAGTGTCATCTGTGGAATATAAAGTAACAGAATGGGAGACTAACACCCAAGGGTAGTAGAGATACGGACTAAGAGGTCTGCTTCACAGCTTGGAAACCAGCCTCACATGCTGGGGGAAAAGGCAGCTCAGATAGAGAAGAGAATACCAAGTAGAGGATGTTGGAAGGACCCTTGCGGTTGAAAGATGCGTGCCAAAAGTAGACTATAGACCAAATATGATGGCCGCTCAATACCTCTATTGCAAACCACAACACCCAAAAGGAGAGAGGGAGCAAAAGGGAATGCCCCTACACAGAGGTGCGGGGCAGGGTGGAGGGGATGGGGTGGGGGTGGTGGGAGGGATGTTGGGACAATAGGCACTGGTGGAGGGATGGGTACTCGATCATAGTATAACTGAAATGCAAGCACGAAAGTTTGTAAGCCTGTAACTGTACCTAACGGTGATTCACTAATTAAAAAAAAAATTGAAAAAAATAAGAATGCTAAGTGTTAAAATTTGTCAATATTACCAAGACTTCAGCCTGGTTTCATTCTAACTCAATAATGTATATATAACCTCAGTTTAAATCTAAGAATGATGGTAGAGGAAAATCTTGGTTTTATATGTAACATTGATCACATTTGAAACAGACTTGTTTGCATGTGCTTGCTGATATATGAATTCACATTGTTCAGTCCCCAATGTAGAACCCTAAACAAATAAATTTTGCCAGAATTTGATATGCTATGAACCACATTATGTGCATTGCTTTGATCAAAGGGACAGGAAACTGAAAATAGAATCTCTATGTTTGTCACAGCCGTTTTGTTCTGTTTTATTTTCTTTATTTGACAATTGGCTCTATCTTTATTCTTCTTTCCCAAACATAAACTCTGACTCCTCTACAGCAGGAGAGAGTGACTCTGACAATACTAAGTGATAAGAAAACTTTAAGGACCATATTAGTTCCCCAAAGAAGTAATATCTGGCATACTTAGGAGATCATGAGCAGCCAAATTACATATCACACTGTAAAAGCTGCAGCTAGAAATTGCCAGTGACAAACAAGGGGTTGACAAGCAGCAACTTTGATAAGTAGAATCTAGCAGTTTTTCGAGACAGTTATAGAATCTTGATGTTGGAATCTCCATGGGATGGTGCATTTTCCTGTATGAGCTCTCTACCACTCAGAAACTTCTGGTCTGCAGTAATGAGCATCTCTGTATAAAGACCCAATAAAGACTCCTGTTTCTATTTTATCTCCCCAATATGCCTGTGACCCCACATTAAACCACCAACACCAGAAAAGAGAACAAGATGCTGACACCGCTTGCCACCGGAAAATAAACTTTATCTTCACATGTCAAACAAAAGATGAGAGGAATTTTCTTTATTCTAGGATAGGAAGTAGTGACTGCCTGCAGACAATTCAACATTAATTTGAATGACATTGATTCTTTTTGAAACCAGGAGAGCGACTAAGTTCTAACCTGGAGATGTTCATCATTGGTGTAAATGAATAATTGGCTATAAAACTATCTAATGGCACAGTGGCAGAATCAAAGCCATGAGGTTTGTGAAATTATCTTTCAGGCAACTAAGTGAAAATTCACATTTTGAGACAGAGAGAACTTTATTGAGCAGGAACCAGCAACACAGATAAGATTAATAAACGATTTTCTGCAGAGTCTCATTTATCTAGTCAGCCCCCATATAAATTAATTAGCCCCCAAATTAATTGAAATTATGATTTTTTTAAAAGCATTTAAACCATTCAATTTACCCGAGTCTGAACTATCTTTTGACATTTGATTTGATAATTCTGGGACCAAAGTGCAATGTCTGAACTTAAAAATTAAAATTCCATTAAAAATAAATTAGTACCTGATGTTGTTTGTAATCACATATATGAATTTATTGGTCCCAGCAAGAACACTCTGAGACAGAAATGAAAATACTGGTGAAAGAGGAATTAAATAATGTCTAAGATTATATAGTAAATTAGAACTGGGCACACTCCTGATTTCTTGCCCTTCATTTATGCAGTGTTGGTTTCCTATAAATTTTAAGATAAATGTGATTGTGTCTATAAATTAACTAAACCTAATGGTAGAAAATAAAACCTATAGTGAAGGTTTATGCAACCTTCACTATAAAACCTATACAACCTTCACTATTTTCAAACAAAAATTGTCTATTTTTTAGATTTTATAAAAATTGTTGGTGCAAATAATTATTGTGCTGTTTGATCACAAGACTAAATATAAAGAGTATCCAGATTCCTTAAAGAAAAAATTATTTTCAATTTTCCAGTACTTCCTATCAGTATCAGTATTGACAGTTTCCCAAATATTAGAAACTGTTTTGTCAATCTTAACATTGCCCAGAGATTTCTAAATAGATAAATGTTAGAGGACAAGAAATATACACTCTGACCAAGCAAGAGAGAGCTTTGCTTTATTTTTCAATGGACCTTCTTCCATATCTCAGGCCAAGGTAATACATGCTGTTCTCTTTCTTTGCCATTCATTTTTTTTCATTATAAAGACATGTAGCACACATTGTTCTGTTTTTATGTTAATAGCTCAGTTTAGCAAAACCCAGCATTCTTTTTGCAGGGCTTCTATTTTAATAAGGGCCATGGGTGGGATGGGAACATGTATTGATCAAAGAAATCAAATCATCAATCCTCTTTCCAGGTCAGAAACTTCTAGACATTAATTGTGTGTCAGGATGTGAAAGGTCACTCAGCCAATGGTTAATTCATGAATTGACTCTGTCCAACCAAGTCTGAAATAAAAAATGACAGTTGTAATTAAACAGAAATCTGATATATATAAACTTCAAGCTGTCATACAATGCAGGTGGGGGGCAGGAATAATTGGTTGATACTATGAAAATATTCACTGGAAGCGGCTGGCCCTAAGTGGGGTGGGGGAGAAGGGAAGAGGAAAAAAAAATAGAGCAAAACCTGACTGGGTAGGCTTCTGTATTAGTTTCCTAGGGCAAATGTACCAAATTGTTAAGGTGATGGCTTAAAATAACAGGAATTCAGTTTCTCATGGCCCTGGAGGTCAGATGTCCAGGTGTGAACAGGGTGGATTCTTTCCAGGGGCTTAGAGATCTTGTCCAGGCCTGTCTTGTCTGCCCCTAATTGACCAGGGGTCACTATTGACATTTGTTTTTCTTAGCATCACTCTGGTCACTGCCTCCCTATGCTACTGGCATTCTCAGACCACCCACCTTCCCTGTAGGAGTCTATGAGATCATGTGTGTGTGAGCTAATTTTCTTAAAGAGAACACCAACCTGTAGGATAAGACAGACGATGATGAACTATTGACTCCACCCACAATGACCCTATTTCTAAATAATGCTGCGTTCTTAGGCACCAGGAGTTGAGACTGGATCACTTCTTTAAGAGGCTCCACTGCCAAAAACTGTCTTGAGTTAATGCCATATGAACGGAGACCTTGGGAAATTAAGGCAGTTGTGAGAAGCCCCTGACACAGGAAGGAGCATTCTATTCAGTGTGTGGATGTGGGACACAGTCAGTGACCGATGTGCACAGAAGGGAAGGGAGGGAAGAGTTGGGGACACCCCCACTGGCACCGATGCTCGTTGCCAGGTTCCATTGCACAGGACATGGATGATTACAAATGTTGAAGTCATCTCTGCACAAAGGACCCAACATGATGGCCTCTCAGTATCTGTATAGTAAACCAATGCCCCAAAGTAGAGAGAGAGTAAGAAGGAGGGGGGAGGGGGCGAGGGGAGGGGAAAGGAGGATGGCAGGAGGGGTGCTTCGGACATTGATGGCTGGAAAGTTACTAAGGTGGAGGGATGGGTGTTTTATTATTGTATGACTGAAACTCAATCATGAAAGCTTTCTAACTATATCTCATGGTGACTCAGTAAATTAATAAATAAATAAATATGTTCATACCAATCATAAAAAAAAATTATCTCCATCCTGCTAATTGACCAGTGTGGCTGTGAATAGAAAGGGGAACACACACACACACATACACACACACACATGTTCTGGACTAGGCTACAGAAGAGCCGGATCAGGCAGTAAAGCTCCCTGAGCATTGAAGTATATATGGTGATATGGAGGAAGGAAGTCTTTGGAAGAAAGAGGGTCTTAAAAAAAAATCACTGGGAAGAGATGTCTGGAGCCTGGTTTGCTCATCTGCCAAGTGGGAGAGTCGTAGTGTCTGCCACAAGGTCTCTTTGTGACTATTAGGTGAGATCAAGCAAGTCCCAGTACTTTGATAACTTACACAGTAAGGAAAAATGATTTTAGAGCAACAGGACAGAGCTCAAATCCTTGGCTTTTGAAATTATTTTTATTGTTTTATTTTTTTTTGAGAAGCCAGATAGTTTTTGTTGAACGACACTTACTTAGAAAGATGTGAGTAGGTGGGAAGCAAAGGAATCCATATTCAAGAGAGAACATCAGCTGGAAAGAGCAAGCAAGCAAGAGACAGAGAGAAGAGCCAGCAAGATGCAGTATCTAGGGAGAACACAGTTCTGGCAGAGCAAGCCTGTTTTTCATTGGTTAAGAGAGAGCACATCATGTAGTGTGTGTGTGTGTGTGTGTGTGTGTGTGTGTGTGTGTGTGTGTGTGTGTGTGTGTGGTGGTAGTGGAGAGGCAGTCTGCACGGTCACAACAAGCTGTTGGGGGGTGGGGCATGTGAAGTCTGGGATCAGGGATTGAGCCTGATCCACAGCTCCCAAATTCTTCATCCTTTAAGCCTCGCCCATTTCCTCCCAACGTGGCCCCTGTGATTGGAGGGGCAGGAGTGTGGGAGGGGAGGTTCAGTAATAGCATTTTCCAAGCTGCATACTGTGGAGGAGGTGAGACAGTTAATAATAACAGTAACATTTCATCAGTGTACCGTGGAGATGGTGGGGGGGCATTATTAATCTTTTAATAACTAGATTTATGTAGTAATTTATGGGTAGCAACTAGTTTTCTCACACAAAATGACACGTAGATGTCGTTTCCTAACCTTTTCACAATAAAGCCCTGTATAGCAGATAATGCACTTGCCTTGCTCAGAGCAGACCCGGGTTTGATCCCTGGATCCCAGTGTCCCCTGAGCCTTACCAGGAGTGATCCCTGAATAAGAGCCAGGAATAAGCCCTGAGCACTGCCCGGTGTGCCCCCCCCAAAAAAAACCAAAACAACAACAAAACCTTAAGGTAAAATTCATGCATATAAAAGGGTATTTCTCGGGGCTGGAGCAATAGTACAGTGGGTAGGGCATTTACCTTGCACACGGCCAACCCCGGTTTGATTCCCAGCATCCCATATGGTCCCCCCGAGCACTGCTAGGAGTGATTCCTGAGTGCAGATCCAGGAGTCAGCCCTGAGCATCGCCGGGTGTGACTCAAAAAGCCCCCCCCCAAAAAAAAAGTATTTCTCAACCTTTCTGTGCTTACCCTGTGCCACCAATTGGTCATGCCATAACCTCATGCCATTGCCCCCAACTATATTATTTTCACTTGTGCATCCCTTAGAATATCATAGGGTTTCATAGGAGCCATGTGACCCTGGAGTGAGAAACAGTGACCCGAAGGATGCATCAATAAACACGAGACTTCTGGGGTTGAACTGATAGTATGGTGGGTAGGGCACTTGCCTGGCATGCAGCTGACCTAGGTTCGAACCCCAGCACTCAGCATGGTCTCCCTTCCCAGTGTGGCCCCCAACACAAACAAACAAAAAAACCTGCAAGACTTCTTAGCTACTGTACACTGGTAAGAGTGACATCTCACCTTAGTTGATCTTGGAAGGCTGATGAATGGAATGAGATTAGAAAATGGTGACAAAAGGAAGAAGAGGGCCGGGCTGGAGTGACAGTACAGCAGTAACATGCCTACCTTGCATGCGGCCACCCTGGGTTTGATCACCGACATTACCAACGGCTTCGCAAGCAGCGCCAGGTGTGGTCCCTGAGCATAGAGCCAGGAGGAAGGCCTGAGCCCAGCTGGGAATGGCCCCCTATACAACAGAAAAGGAAGAGGAGAATAGAAGCCAGCCCGGGGCTCCAGTCTACCCTTAGCTCTCCCTAAGGCTCTGAGAGACTGGAAAGAAACTGAGGAGTCTTGTTTTCACCAAGGCCCACTCCCAGCCTCTCTGGGGACAGAGCAGAGTGTGATTGCCGAAGCTGTGGTCACAGTGAGGTTTCTCATGCCAAGGGCAATGGTGGCGTGTGTGGGAGCCACCCAGCCACCCAGCTATGGAACATTCCCAGCATCTAACGTAGGCTGAGAAGAGAGGGTTGGAGCTCATCCATCAGAACCTGAACAGATGATGGGAAGCTTCTGGATCTCTCCACAGGGACAACCTCACTCCTATATAATTCCAAAACATATTGTGGCCTTATACCTATGTATACTAAGTGTGTATAACTCTAGTTAGCGCGTCATTCATCATGCTGTTAATTTGACTCAATAATATGTCTCAAAGTGCATCTACTCTTAGTGTTTAATTGCACGTACTTACATGCGTCTTACCACTGCCTACTAATTTGTAGACTGGATACACCACTTTATTCATCCAGTTCCTCTCACAGACATGACAAGGCTTCTGACTTCCCTCCTGCAATGTTAGGCAGGAATGGGCTTATTTCTTATGAAGTCCCATTTTATTTCACTTTTTAATGGGCTATAAAATTTATATATTAATCTTGAAAATGTTTTGCCTGCTTATTAAACATAAAGCCCTTGAAAGCAGAGTTTGTTTTTGTTTCTTGCCTGATCTGTGCTCACCTGTCTCTGGCCCTATTCTGTTTCCATATAGAGCTCTCGCATATTGTCCTCTTAATCTGACCACACTTTCTTTTTTTTTTTTTCTTTTTTTAGATTTTTCTTTTTTTTATTGAATCACCATGAAAAAAGTTACAAAGCTTTCAGGTTCAATTCTCAGTCACTCAATGATCAGACCCCCATCCCTTCACCAGTGCACATGTTCCACCACCAAGAACCCCAGTGTACCCCCCATTCCACCCACCCCCTCCCTGTGTGGCTAATGATCTTCACTTTATTCTCTCTATACTTTGAATACATTCAATATTTCAACAGAAAACTCACTGTTATTATTTGGAATTTTTCCCCAACAATCAAACCTGCTGAAAAGGCATCATTTGATAATTTGTTTTCTGTTGCTGAGAATGAAGAATATTTGAGCTCTTGGATTTCTGATATTTTAGCTCAGTTCACAGTCTAGATGCATTTCTATAAGAAGCCACTGGGTGCCAAAATTGGTTAGTAGTCCTCTAGGATCATAGTCTTTAAGGAGCAGAGTTGCTGTTTTGTGTTGACCACACTTTCTGAGGGCAGGGAGTCAGTCACATCTCTTTCATCTTCAGGATCTATGGCTTTCTTAACCTCATCATGCTCTCCCTCCCTCCCTTTTTCTCCTCCTCCTCCTCTTCATCCTCTTTCTCTTCCTCTCCCTATATCTCCTCCTTCTCCTCATCTTCCACCCTCCTCCTTTTCCCCCTCTTTCTCTTCCCCTATCCCCCTTTCTCCTATTCCCCTTTCTCCTCCTCCTCTTCCTCCTCCTCCTCCTCTTCCTCCTTCTCCTCCTTCTTCTCCTCCTCCTCTTCCTCCTCCTCCTCCTTCTCCTCCTCCTCTTCCTTACTCTTACTTCCTCCCTCCCTCCCTTTCTCTATCTCTCATTCTTTCATTCTCTTTCTTTCTGTGCCACAGCCTCAGTTTCCCTTTGTGTGGGGGGTGGGAGACACAGCTGGCAGTGCTCAGGGGCTACTCCTGGTGGTGCTCAGGGGGTTATGTATGGTTCTGGGAATCAACTGGATCCTAACACATGCAAGGCAACTAACTGCCTTAACCTCTGTGCTATCTTTCTGCACCTCCTCCACCATGCCTTACTTAACATTTGGAGCTTGATACATTTTAGAGACAGTCTGGGCACTATTTTACACCTCAGTCAGACCTCTGGCTTTTCACTTCAGCTCAACCAACCACTTCTGTGATCTTGGTCAAACACCATTCAAAGGATTTGCAGAAGCTGGTTCATGTTCCCTCTTCCTAGCTCCCAGCTGTTACCTAAACCTAAGGTTGCCATGTCTCTAATCTGGGTTCTGCAGTGACCTCCTGACCCATCTTTTTACACCGCCTTCATACAGATTCTTCACATTCTCTTATCCCATCGTCACTGATATGCTAAACCCTCTGGCAGAGCAGGGCACCTCCTGTCATCCCGGAAGCGGATTCTCACTCTGAGTTAAAATCCAGGTTGACATAACATGGCCTCAAATGCAAGGCCCACACAGACGACCCTCTCATTAGTACCCGCCCTCTTGACTGGGCTGCTGGTGACACTTGTCCCTTCCTTTCTGCCTGCTGCTGAGTTTCCTGGAACTTGCCCGTCTGTGCGTGCATTTCCTGAGCTCCACATTCCCTGCAATGCTTTTCCCAAACATCTGATGGCTCACTCCTTTCAAGACTTAGCCAGAGAGTACCTCCTCATTTTCCCTTTCTAAAATAGTAACCCTACCTGGACATTTTCTATAACCCTCTGTGCCTTGCTACTTATACCTGTAGCCCGTTCTCATGATCTGTCATTGTAAAGACGTATTTGACATTCTATGTGTATCTCCCAACTAACTTCTTATATCCATATTCAGAGATGTGTATCTGTTTTCTTTTATTTTGTTTAAATTTGGTGAGAACAACAATTGGCATATATATGCAGATATATGCATATATATATATATATATATATATATATATATATATATTCAAGCAGAGCATTTATTCGACACATGCCAGGTTAAATTCTTTTTTTTTCCTTTTTGGGTCACACCTGCCAATGCTCAGGGCTTACTCCTGACTCTGCACTCAGAAATCACTTCTGGTGGGGACCATATGAGATGCTGGAAATTGAACCCGGGTCGGCTGCATGCAAGGCAAATGTCCTACCCGCTGTGCTATCGCTCCAGCCCCACCAGGCTAAATTTTTGACCTGCTTTACTCCATGGAGTCATTCCCAGTGTCTGTGAGGGAGGTACTGTAGTGACAGAGGGAAGCCACAGGTTCTGCAGCCCAGCGGTTTAGCTGACATTCTTGCCTTATTTCTTACCAGCTCTGGGTCATAGATCAATCATTTATCTTCACTAAGTCTCTATTTGGACTGAAGCAATAGCACAGTAGGTAGAGCATTTGCCTTGCCAACCCAGGTTCGATCCCTCCATCCCTCTCAGAGAGCCTGGCAAGCTACCAAGAGTGTCCCGCCCACACAGCAGAGCCTGGCAGGGAACCCGTGGCGTATTCAATATGCCAAAAATAGGTAACAACAAGTCTCACAGTGGAGACGTTACTGGTGCCCGCTCGAGTAAGTCAGTGAACAACAGTGCAGTGCTACAGTGCGAGTCTCTATTACCCAACCAGAATGAATGCAAAGGAAATATTAATGGTTACTATTTACTCCTACTGTTTGTTATGTTTTGCCAGACTTCCTGTGAAGCAACTAGGTCAAAACAATTTTTCCAACCACAGCACTACATTGAAGCTTCACATCCCCTTTTATTTAATCACCAAAGTCTGGTGATCATTTAAGACAATAGCTATTGTGTACATACCCTTTGGCAGAAGTAAAGGGCTCCCTTGCCCTTGTCATATTTCACACAGCAAAGATGTTAACTGCTGGGTTATAACTGCTCTGAAAAATGTGACTTCTCAGTGAAATGCCCCAGGCAATGAACTCCGTCGGGCTCTGAGCATCAGTCCAGCTTTAAGGGCCTCGAATTAAATCTTTGAAGTGTTTTGGAAGGAAGGAAACTGATTTGAGCCTCACATATTGATTTCTGTAGAGCGGGAATTGTTTTTAACTTATGAGAGTTTTAGAGATAATGAAATCTACACCATAAATTTTAGTGGGATTTTATATATATATATATATATATATATATATATATATATATATTGCTGTCACTGTCATCTTGTTGCTCATCGATTTGCTCCAGCAGGCACCAGTAACGTCTCTCATTATGAGACTTATAGAATATATAATAAAAAAATATAGGCACATCGTGGTAGGGTATTTGCCTTGCACTCGGCTGACCCATGTTCGATTCCTCCGCCCCTCTCAGAGAGCCTGGCAAGCTACCGAGAGTATCGCGCCCGCATGGCAGAGCCTGGCAAGCTACCCGTGGTGTACTCAATATGCCAAAAATAGTAACAATAAGTCTCACAATGAGAAACGTTACTGGTGCCCGCTCAAACAAATCGATGAGCAACGGGGTGACAGTGACAGAGGCACATAGGTAAATGCTGTGACTGACACATGAAGGAGTTTAAGAATTATTACTAAACCTTTTTCCCCTGTGCACTTAATATGGAACTCATCCCAAATATTTTACCGGAGGTGTGAAAACGCAGGTGAGATTATAAAAATGAGATTATATGGAATTGTGAAAAATAAGCCCTTTCCAAACTCCTCCCCTCTCTTTTCCCCCATAACTGTAATTAATCAATAATCTCAATATCCCCATGATGTGTACCAAATCTCATTCTGTAATATTCCTTCAACTCTTCCTTCAGCCACAGGACTCATCCTCCCTCCTCTTCCAAAGCCTCGCCAGCCATCTCCGCCTCTGAAGCTGCCCCAGGCCTCCCCAGAGAGCTGCTCTCCTCCCCTGCGCTCATACAGTGCCCATTCCTCTCGGGGCGCTCATTACATCCTCGGACCTCCAGTTCATTATTTACATGTCGGCCTCTCCCAGTGGGGAGAACAGTAGAGAGGACTCATAAATCATACATGCAGGGCCAGTCGAAATGACTTTTAACACCTACCCCAGAGCACAAGAAAGATCATGCACGGAAATAGCTTATCACAGTGGCCTTTGGTCATAAATGGTCAATAATAATGATGACGATGATTAGCAGTACGGTTGTAGCCATCCCTCACTGTATGAAGTCAATGAGTGGATGAAGTATAATTATCTTTACAAATGCTGCTGCAATATCAGATATTATCATAGACAAGACTCCAGAGCTTTGGAGAATCACGGGTTGTTTACTGTTGAAAGAGAAAAGGCTTCCTCTCAGAATCTCCTTTTTGGGTTCATGTGGAGAAAAAGATTTTGAGCTCTGAGGCTTTACTTTTGACACCTAATGAGGGTGCTTATAGCAATAGTTTAAATCCTTAAATAATAAATTGTAATTCCTGGAGCTGGAGTGATAACACAGCATTTGCCTTGCAACGCAGCTGACAAGGGTTCGATTCCCATCATCCCATATGGTCCCCCGAGCACCACCAGGAGTAATTCCTGAGTGCATGAGCCGGGAGTAACCCCTGTGCATTGCTGGGTGTGACCCAAAAAAAAAAAATTGGAATTCCTTGTTTCCGTGCCTGGAGATAATATATTGAGTAAAATATGAGGAGGAAATCTGTACCTTAGGTATAAATTTCTTATATTTAAGAGTATGTTGATTAAATTTCTGAATTCTTAAGCACTATTAACATTTTGCAATTTATTATGCATACAGTAACATTTTAATTACTCAAATGATGAATTCTACCCCCACCTATAATAATCAATATTTGGAGAGAATACCATTAGGAATATGCAGGCATTAATGTCAGGAACTGTAGATTATTTAGTTAGTTTTGTTTTTTATTGAATTACCGTAAGATAGAGCATTCTGAAATTGTTCATGATTACATTTCAGTCATATAATGTTCCACACCCATCTCCACCAGTGTAGTTTCCCAGCACCAGTGTCCTCAGTTTCCCTCCCTCCCCTTCAAGACACCCCTCACCTCAGCCTGCCTCTATGGCAGGTACCTCTCTTCTCTCTTTCTCTTTCTCTGTCTCTTTTTAGGCATTATGGCTTGCAGTACAGATGCCGAAAGGTTATCATCTATGTCCCTTTACCCACTTTCAACACTCAGTTCTTGTCCAGAGTTACCGTCTCCAACTAGTATTGTCATAAGGGACCCTCCTGTATCTTAACTACCCTCCATCTAGAAACTGGAGATCTTCACTCTTGCCAGTGAACATTCCGTTTTAGTTTTATTTATTTAACTTTCCAACAAACATTCTTTGACTACAAACATTTTATTTTTAAGTACTTATCATTAGGCCCTATGCTGAGCATTGAGAATAAAATGGAAATTTCTGACTTTGATAAGCAAAAAGGGGAAAGAGATATTAAGAAATTAGTTTAATATGTAATTCTACTTATTGTCTTAAGTGGTCTGTATTCGGCTCTGTAAACTGTGGTAGGGAGTGAAAACATCCCTGAGAAAGTCTGGCTTGCTAAACATGTCCAAGTGAAAACCTCTATATCCAGTCAAGAGAACGTAATACACAATGACTTAGTGGTGAGGAGGGAAATTCAATATAAGAGTATGAAAGGTCACAAGGATTAGGAAATTTTTATCATGTGACTTAAATAAAAACATACTTGATAGTATTATTTATTTGACTATTACATCAAGCTATAACTTCTGCCTGAAAGCAATGCAGCCACTCAGGGCTCCAGGAAAAAAAAAAAAGAAAGAAAAAAAAATAAAGAAAAGAAATTGTCCATAGTATATTTTCTTATAAATGATATTTGTAGACTTGGTAAAATTAATTCCTCAATCTAAGAATTATCCATGGGTGGCCATTGTGACAAGTACTGTGAGTGAAAAGATGAGTTAGACCCAAGGTAGAAATCCCTCAACTAAAGAATGACTGTAATATAAATGGCTTTTGACAGAGCTTCCTAACTGTTCCTTCTGCATCTACATGTACCCCTCTGAGTCCATTCCATTTTTTCTGCCGTAAGAACTATTACTAAAACCAAAGTGTGAGCAGGTTTCACTCCATATTTGAAACCCTTTTGCAATTCTTCATGCTATGGGGATGGAGTGCACATCCTTAACGTAATTAACACTGTTCTTTACCAGCTGCTCCATCCCTACCTCTTTAAACTTAGCTCTTTCATTTTTTTTCATTTACTCATGAAGTTATTACCTACATTTTTCTTTTTTTTTTAGATTTATTTATTTTTAATTAGAGAATCACCGTGAGGGTACAGTTACAGATTTATACACTTTTGTGCTTATACTTCCCTCATACAAAGTTTGGAACCCATCCCTTCACCAGTGCCCATTCTCCACCACCCGTAAACCCAGTGTCCCTCCCACCCTCCCCAATCCCATCTCCCCCCCACCCCACCCTGCCACTGTGGCAAGGCATTCCCTTCTGTTTTCTCTCTCTAATTAGCTGTTGTGGTTTGCAATAAAGGTGTTGAGTGGCCGCTGTGCTCAGTCTCTAGCCCTCATTCAGCCCGCAACTCCCTTCCCCCACATGGCCTTCGACTACAATGTAGTTGGTGATCGCTTCTCTGAGTTGCCCTTTCCCCGGAACGTGAGGCCAGCCTCGAAGCCATGGAGTCAACCTCCTGGTACTTATTTCTACAGTTCTTGGGTGTTAGTCTCCCACTCTGTTATTCTATATACCATAGATGAGTGCAATCTTTCTATGTCTGTCTCTCTCTTTCTGACTCATTTCACTCAGCATGAAACTTTTCATGCCCATCCACTTGACTACAAAATTCTTGACCTCCTTTTTTCTAACAGCTGCATAGTATTCCATTGTATAGATGTACCAAAGTTTCCTCAACCAGTCATCCGTTCTGGGGCATTCGGGTTTTTTCCAGATTCTGGCTATTGTAAACAGTGCTGCGATGAACATACATGTGCAGATGTTGTTTCGATTGTACTTTTTTGCCTCTCTGGGATATATTCCCAGCAGTGGTATTGCTGGGTCAAATGGGAATTCAATATCTAATTTTTTGAGAGTCGTCCAAATTGTTTTCCAGAAGGGCTGAACCAGTCGGCATTCCCACCAGCAGTGAAGAAGGGTCCCTTTCTCCCCACATCCTCTCCAACAGCGGTTGCTTTTGTTCTTTTGGATGTGTGTATCAGGTACCTCGGAATCAGCTTAACCAAGGAAGTAAAAGACCTTTACAAAGAAAACTACATAACGCTACTCCATGAAATCAAAGAGGACATGAGGAAATGGAAACATATACCCTGCTCGTGGATAGGGAGAATCAATGTTGTCAAAATGGCAATACTCCCTAAAGCATTATACAGATTCAATGCGATCCCTATAAATATACCCATGACATTCTTCAAAGAAATGGATCAAGCAATCCTAAAATTCATATGGAATAACAAACGTCCAAGGATAGCTAAAACAATTCTTGGGAAAAAGATGATGGGAGGCATCACCATCCCCAACCTCAAACTTTACTACAAAGCAGTAACAATTAAAACAGCATGGTACTGGAACAAAGGCAGAGCCGTAGACCAATGGAACAGGGTGGAATATCCCTACACACAACCCCAAATGTATGACCATCTAATCTTTGATAAGGGAGCAAGAGATGTGAAGTGGAGCAAGGAAAGCCTCTTTAACAAATGGTGCTGGCACAACTGGACAACCACATGCAAAAAAATGGGTTTAGACCTTGACCTGACACCATGCACAAAAGTCAGATCAAAATGGATTAAAGACCTCAACATTAGACCACAAACCATAAGGTACATTGAAGACAAGGTCGGCGAAACCCTCCACGATATTGAAGATAAAAGTATCTTCAAAGGTGACACGGAACTAAGCAATCTAGTAAAAACAGAGATCAACAAATGGGACTACATTAAACTAAAAAGCTTCTGCACCGCAAGAGATACAGTGACCAGAATCCAAAGACTATCCACAGAATGGGAAAGGATATTTACACAATACCCATCAGATAAGGGGTTGATATCAATGGTATATAAAGCACTGGTTGAACTCTACAAGAAGAAAACATCCAACCCCATCAAAAAATGGGGCGAAGAAATGAACAGAAACTTTACCAAGGAAGAAATACGAATGGCCAAAAGGCACATGAAAAAGTGCTCTGCATCATTACCTACATTTTTCTCTAGAGCTTTATAAATCTTCTCTTTCTTCTTGACCTTCATAACTAAAATATTATCCCCCACTCTCAATCCTTTGCTTGCTAGTTCCTTCTCATCTTACAGATCTTTGCTATATTTCTCTTTGCCAAGTGAGTTTTTCTGGGTCCTTGAGACCCCTGTTAAATCTCTGTCCTATTCATTGTATGTGGAATTATCACAATGTATGAAATTGTTGGTTCTATATAGGACAGATACTTGTCTCTTGTTTTATATGGACATCTCTCTCCAACCTAGATGCTTTATAAAATTTTCCTGATTAGTAATTAGTTTACAAATGAGTGATAAATACTCTAAGGAGTGTCTTTAACGTGAAAATGAAGGCCCAGGTGAAGAAATAATGTATTCCACATTATTAGAGGGTGGAGAAAAGGTGTGAAAGAAAGTGATGTGAGTGGGGCTTGCATGTAGGTCCTAAAAGTTAACTAGGAGAGAGTTCAGTGGGAAACTGAGGAAGGAAAAGGGAAGCCAGGCAAGGAACTACACGTATAAAATGAAGGGTTTGCACAGTAATTTAGTGCTGAATGAATCCTGCTTTGAATCCTACTGACTTACCAATTCTTCCTGTTAACCCTCGTTAAGGAAAGGTTAAATGCCTTTCATGTGTCTGCATGTATGCAAGCTTTCTCTTATCTATACTTTAGGAAATATATTTCTAATATAAAGTCTTTAACCTGAGATCTAAAAATTCCACTAGGAGTAATTAGTTCAAGGCTCCAGCATCCTTCCACGTGAAACATTTCATTTATTGAATTTAAATTAATAATAATACTACTTTCTATTATTTTGTGATAAAGAAGCTAAAGTGGAAGAGGCTAGAGAAGAACAAAGAGATATGAAAGTTCAGAGATTTACAATCCTTGATTTTTAATCACTACCATGCTCCTTTGCAAATCTCAGAAAACAGAATATTTTCTTTGGGCCATACAATTAACTCATAGCCCTGCCCACATTCCTTTCTATATAAAAACTTGAGCCCCAAGCTTGGACTGGCTAAATAGTGGTCTCTATTTTATTTTAAGCTAATGTGCCTGGTTCATGGATGTACAGCAAAGCACTTTTTTCCTGCCTTGGTTTAAGAGGCGATAACATGTCTCTGCAGGTCACCTAAAGTAGATTTTTCCATCTATTTTAAGCACTAATTGTGTCTGACTGAAGCATCATCTGAAAAATAAGTGGCAGTAGGGCTTGAAACAAATCAACAAGGCTTTGGTAGAGCAGACATTTCTAGATATTAATTATGGAGAAGAGTGGAAGCACTTAGCTTCATACATAAGAACTCCAGGTATTTTATGTTACAGTTGTATTTCAAGTCATTAGAGAGCCAACAACCTTATTGAAAATTCTGAGATTAATGATGACTTTATTCAGGTTTAGCTTAGGGCAGAACAAGCTACAAAGCAATGACTTGTGGGAATACTCATGCTGTCAGCACGGGTCCTGTTTCCCCGGAAGCGTAACCATGAATTGCTTTAGTCTTTCCAGGGATCAAGGAGCTGTTACTGACCCATCCTTTCATCATAAAGCAGCAATCAATGCTTCTTTTACCCCTGTGCTCTAAACTGTATTTCAGTGAACGGTTAGCTCCTGGACAAACAATAACTAGGATAGTGGTACTAATATAATTCACTAATCATTTGCTACACTTTTACCCATTTATTCCTTGCCAGAGTTCAGGAAAGTAAATAAATATATATTCCTTTCTCCACTTCCCAGTAAAGGAACAGAGCGTTAGAGAATTTGGGTAAGAATATATAACTAGATATTTTGATTCACAGTCAGATTTCTGATTTTAAATACTATGCTCTTTTTCTTTTTTGTGAGGTACATACTTACAAATTATTGTGTTTGCGTTTCAGTCATACAGTAATCAAGTACCCATCCCTCCCCACTGCCCATTCTTCACCACCAATGATCCCAGGTCCCAGGAACCTTCCCACCATCCCACCTCCTCCATCCCACTCCCCCCTTCCCCTCCTTCCCCTTCCCCTGCCCCCCCCACCCCCGACTCTGTGGCAGGGCATTCCCTTTTGTTTTCTCTCTCCTGTTGAGTGTTGTGGTTTGCAATAGAGGTTAAATACCATGCTCTTAACCACTATGTTCTACTCCTTTTTTATTATTTTTTTTTTTGCTTTTTGCTTTTTGGACGATGCACAGGGCTTACTCCTGGCTCTGCACTCAGAAATTACTCCTGGTGCTCAGGGGGTCCCTGAGCACCAGGAGTAATTTCTGGGATGCTGGGTATCGAACCCGGGTCGGCCGCATGCAAGGCAAACGCCCTACCCACTGTATTATCACTCTAGCCCCTACTCCTCCATTTTGTAAGAGCCAAACTTTCAGTGTCTGTATCTACAACCAGAGCTGAATCCTACCCTTTTTCCAACACAATGTTTTTTAGAGCTCTGAAGACTGACTTGTGTGTTTGGGCCGTAGCTCTCCCACTTCAGAGCTATATAATTTTTTAGCTAATGGGGTTCTCTTATCTTCAGTTTTCTTATATAAAAATATTAAGAATAAGGACGGGAAGATAGCTCAGTGGTCAGGGCACATGTGTTGTATGCACAGGTATACAAGGTCAAACTCTGGCTCACAAGAACCCCCAGATGCAGTCCTAGAGGCCTCCAACCCTTCTGAAGGTCCATCCTCGAGCCCCCCCCCCCCCCAGCCCCCCCAGCACCTCTGGAGACACCCTCAGGGCCCCTAGTGACAGCAGACCATATAGCATTTATTACATAGCAAGATCTGAGTATGAATTGGCTGACCCTGTTGGCTGATATCACTGGGAATAATCTCGGGATACAACCTTCCACCTCCTAAAAAAAGATAAATATCTCAAAGCGTTCTTTTGGACAGATTAATTCAGTCCTGTAAGGTGTTCTTACAGAGTGAGGGTGACTCGGTGATGGAATGCCTGCCTTGCATGCATGAGCTGTAAATTCCATTCCTGGCCCTAGCCCATATCACTGAGTGCTATCAACAGCCACTGGTGTGATTCCCTGGCATCACAGCAAGTGCACCTCCTGGCACACAAAGGCAAAGTGTGTGAGCACAAGTATGTTCCCCAATAGTGCAAATAGAAAGGAAAGGAAACGCTTCCTGCTTTCTACAGTGTTTTCAATGTACAGTTGCTTTTCTTCTGTAATAGAGTAGAACCCTTGAGGACAGGAACAAGGACTATACTGCTAAACGTTTACAAGTAAACAGTAAATAAATAAACAGGAATGGTGCTTAGGAAATATGATTTTGTGACTAAATACATAGGCCCATTTCTGTGTTTTATATTGTAAGAACCAGCATAAAACATCAGGATTTTCAGATATTTTTACATTTGCTTTTTTTTGCACAGACTTATGTTGCTTTGATCATAACCTAATGTCAATAACATACATCCAGTAAGCATTCATGGAATTTATTTCAAATCTACTGACAGCAAAAGAGTATTCTCTTAGACATCTTTCTAAGAGGATATTTATTATATTTATTTATGTACTAATTAATCCATTGCTCATCGATTTGCTCAAGCGGGCACCAGTAACATCTCCATTGTGAGGCTTGTTACTGTTTTTGGCATATCGAATACTCCACAGGTAGCTTGCCAGGCTCTGCCGTGCAGGCGAGATACTCTCAGTAGCTTGCTAGGATCTCCGGGAGGGGTGGAGGAATTGAACCCGGGTCAGCCATGTGCAAGGCAAATGCCCTACCCGCTGTGCTATTACTCAGAGTTGCTATTTACTAATTAATGTAATTATTAATGGTTTATATATTTATTAATGTACTGATATGTTTATTAATAAAAATTTATTTGATTGGAGGACCGTACCTGGCAAGTTTAGGGGCCCATCTTGGTGCTGGGAATCAAACCCGGTCAGCCACATGCAAGACTGGTGCCCCACCCTCTGTACTATCTCTCCAGCCCCCTCTCTTTTGGTTTATATTTCAGTAATTTGGCAGTATTTGCAAAACAACCATGAAGAACAACCTCAGCATCTGAGTCAGGATAGAAGGGAATGGGGAGTTCCTTGCCTGCAGGACAGAGTCAGAGAGTCTGAGAGCCCAGCTCCCTGACACACTGCAAAGGGCATAGCCCCTGTGCTCAGAGGGAAGATGGCAGAATGCCCACAATCCCAGCATGAACCTCGTGGCTGAATATCAGGGGTCTGCCGAGAACAACAGCTGCTGGAACATATGGGTGACCAGTAGGAGTTCTTCAAAGTTCTGGCCTGCAGCACTTCCATCTATAAAACTTCAGTTTTCTGAAAATTTTATGGGAAACTTTCCCTAGTATCTTGTCATATTTTCCTATTAACTTTAATGATTTAGAATTTACATTCTTTTTACCACTTTGTTCCAATATAATCCTAAGGATTTGCAAGTCAAGGCACATCTTTTATTTTCCTCTCCTCTTGCTGCTCTAATGAGATTTTCATGATTTCTCAGGTTGGAATGCTCTATTGCCTTCTGCTTGGTCGTGCCACCTCCATTTTAGCCACATTCTGCCACCAGAATAACCAGGCAAAACCCCTGCCCCGCTACAGCATGTACCTGCCAACCGCATCAACAGCTTTCCCACCACTTATTGACAAAAAGGATCCAAAACTCTTAAGTATACCAGGTCTCTCACAGTCATTTCCAAAGAGCCTTTCCAGAATTAATGTTGGTCAGACACATCCTGTCTATAGCACTGTAGCACTGTTGCCCCATTGTTCATCGATTTGCTCGAGCGGGCACCAATAACATCTCCATTATGAGACTTGTTATTACTATTTCTGGAATATTGAATATGCCACGGGTAGCTTGCCAGACTCTGCCGTGCCGGCAGGATACTCTCAGTGGGTTGCCGGGCTCTCTGAGAGGAACGGAGGAATCGAACCCAGATCAGCCACGTGCAAGGTAACCGCCCTACCCGCTGTGCTATCACTCCAATCAGACACATCCTAAATCTAATTTTAAAAGCCACTCATTCCCCCCACCACAAAAAGGAAAAAAAAAAAAAAACATAGCTACTGTGCTTTTTCTCTGCTGTATCCTAGTGCTGGATCTTTCTTTCACCTTGGATACTTCATCAGATTTTTCAGCTCTTAACTTCCAATTTATCCCTCAAGTTCCAGGCTGATACCACCTTCTCTGCCTTACCCATGCTTTTGGAAGGAGATATCCTTCTCTATATCTGAAAGACTAGTGTCTATTTTTGTTTGGGGCCTCCCCCCTGGTGACTGAAGACCCTCTAATACTCTCTACAATACTCGAGCCTACAGTACAGGCTGTGTTGGGAAGAGTGCAGGAAGGAAGGGAAGAGGTACAAGGGATTTAACTCTGCACTTTGCCCTTGTGAGGTATGCACTCTGTCTCCCCACCCCATGTTTATTTTAAAATGGTATTAATCTGTAAATTAACAGTGATGAAAGGAGATGGATGGACAGATGGGTTGGTGGATAGATAAGCAGATGGGTTGATGAGCAGATGCATGGAAGCTTGAATAAATAAAGAGTTTCATTTTTTTGGCCTTGAAATTCAGATTTCTTTTTAAATCTCAACATACTGCATCTAATAAAGCATATAGAAGGACGTCTCACAATATTGATTAACCCATTGGTACCAGCAGTACAGTTATTGTTAACCCTCATTTTCACTGTTTACCCTTTGTAGAATTCCTTGTAGAAACCTAGAATTCTAAGGTTTGGGCATGTATCACATTTTCCTGCAGTTGGCGCTCTCTATACGGTGATCATGAGGTCATCCCCTGAGAGACTTCTTTTCACAAATACTAATTGAGTATGTCCCAGACCTCATGACAAAATTAGAACAACACATTCCTACATTCACAACCTTTTACAGACTTATGGAGATGACAGCACTTGGATAATAAGGGCATGTATTCCCCTGTGGGGTCCTCCCAGGAGGAAGTGAGACCTAAAGGCATCATCAAAAATGGTCAGACTAACCTGAATGTGTGGCAGGATGTGAGGAAGAGAAAGCAGGAGGAGGATCGTGTGCGGGAGCTGGGCAGAGGAGAGAGGACGACAAACTGAATAGGAAAAGTCCTGGAGGGAAGAGACAGCGAATCAGAATATTCAGAGAGGTTCCTTGCAGCCATAGTATCCGTGAATGCAATGGAGGGGAGGAGGCCAGGAGAATGGGAAGACTCGGGTGTATGAGCACTGAGAGTTGTAAAGGGTCCTGGGATGATTTTAAGTGGCAACTTGGCGTGACTTGACCAGATCCTTCGGAATGATCCCTAAAGTCATATGGCAAGTGGGCAGGTCACCCTGGAGACCAGAAGCCTCAGGAAGATGCTGTCACAGGCATCTTCCTGACTGACTGACTGGCACTAGCCTAGATGACTTTACCGTAATAGTAACTGCTCTCTCCCTTGTCAGGGCTTCCAAGGCAGCGGCTGAGGAGACCTTGTCAAAGAGCACCACGCAGTAGATGCTGAAGCACCGCACTCCGGGTTAAGAAGCAGTAACATGGCAGCCCCCGTTTGAAAGGAACTAAGAACCAACAGACCCCATTTCAAAAGGAACAATGTCCAAGAAAGGGCGAAATAAGGGCGAGAAGCCCGAGGCACTCGTCGTTGCCCTTCAAGCTGCCAATGAAGACCTCAGGACAAAGCTCACAGACATCCAGATAGAGCTACACCAAGAGAAGTCCAAGGTGAGTGGAGACCACCTGGGGCTGAGCCTGGATCAGGGGGATCCGTCTCCCAGGTGGGTGAGAGGCCACAAACCCTGTCTGTCAGGAGATCCTTTAATATGTAGCCAGGGGGGGATTGAAACAAGGGGTCCACAGGTGAGGACAGTTTGCTCATGAGCATATTCAGATCTTCCTCAGAAAGCCAGATAGAGGGGCTGGAGCGATAGCACAGTGGGTAGGGCGTTTGCCTTGCACGCGGTCGACCCGGGTTCGAATCCCAGCATCCCATATGGTCCCCTGAGCACCGCCAGGGGTGATTTCTGAGTGCATGAGCCAGGAGTGACCCCTGTGCATCGCCGGGTGTGACCCAAAAAGCAAAAAAAAAAAAAAAAAGAAAGCCAGATAGAAAAATTGAGACAGCAGCACCCACCACTACCTCCCAGCCTCCCAACAACAGTGATTGTCTGACCTGATGCAAGTTCTTCCTTTGCCCTCTTAGCTGACTCCCCCTGCAGTCAGCTGAAATAATCACACCCCTGTCAGCCCACACTCAAAACCTGCTAGGGCTCCTTACCTTGCAGGGTGCTCATTCCACTACAGGGCATTACTTTCAGCTTTCTCTCCGAGTGAGCCTCCCAACGTTCAACTCTGATCATGCTACTCCAGCCTCTTTGCTAGGTCGAGAGATGAGCAGATTTAAGACCTTGTCCTGGTTTCCCCGTCATCTCCCTGCCCCTTTCACTCTTCCTTCAGCTCACAGGTCACTCTCTCAAACAGAACACTACCCATGTCCACCTACTCCCCGTGGCCTGAGTCTTCTTCATTAGCAAGTGATTTTTTTTTCTTATTTAGTATTTGTCTCTTCCACCCCACCCCCGAGATGTATTATCTATGAAAGTAGACACTCGTCTTTCTTCTCTATCCTTGGAGCCTTAAGTAAATGTTTAGAACTTAAAAAAAAAGCTCATCATCTATCCATGAGCAGAAGAGTGAATGAAAGGTCATCTGTTCCTTATACCTTGGTTACTCCTTAACATACAACAATGGAGAGCTAATGAGGTTTAAATCAGACAAATACATAAATGAGAATTAAATGAGATGAATTTTTTCCAGATTCCTGGCACACAGTAAAATCTTAAAAATTATTTGTTATAATATTTGTCCAGTGTGTTCTCTATTTGAATCAACTGATAACTAGACTTCCTTGAATCTTTCTTAAGTACGCATACAGTTTTCTCACCCAAACAGTGTGACTCTCAAACTGAAGGATGACATGACCGTACTTTGTTTTTTTGGTTTTTTTAAAATTTTTTTATTGAGTCACCATGTGGAAAGTTACAAAGTTTTCAGGTTTAAGTCTCAGTTATACAATGCTCGAACACCCATCCCTTCACCAGTGCACATATTCCACCACCACGTACTTTGAAATATGTACTATAAGATATTTTACTGTGAACAAACTACAGACCATCATGTCAGCATATAAATTAATTCTTTGTATAGTAAGAAATTGGTCTTAATCAAGCCGTAGATTAAAAAAATACACTCTCATTCTATTTTTTTTTTACTTGGCACTACTTTTCAATTCTATTCCAGGGGCTGAGTGATGGTATAGTGGATAGAAGACATGCCTAGCCCTGTACCTAATCCAAGTTCCATTCTTGCACCACATGATCTGCCAACCACCTGGAGGCCCTGTCATGGTGGTCCGAGTAATCTTGAAGATAACCAACACATCCTCAGGTCCTTGCATTGAGCCCAGACCTGGTTGGCTAAGAATTATCAGTGGCCCCAAGTCTCCTGAGTACTGTCTCCTCACACCCTCACCCCCCACTCAAAAAAAAAAACAACAACAATGCTTAGGTAGAACTGCTGAAACCCCTCACCTCCAATCTTAGGTAAACCTAACCTTGGGTAAAAGGAAGACAAAATGAAGGATTAAAAGGATCATTTTTTTATTTTCATGAAACTAGACAGAACACAGTATGGTTTAAAATAAGAACAACAGCAACAACTACAATAGAAACCCATAAAAACCACGTTTGAGCATCAGAAGACCAGGGCATTGTCTTTATCATTTCTTGGTGACAAATTTAAGTTTCTCTGTGTCTTGCTATGTAAGTTAAATGATTACATCTGTTTCTCCCTGTGTGAATTTTTCCAAGCATGTCCATGATGTAGAATATTACCGGGGGGGGGCGGGAATCTTATTAAAAATTGAGATATCTGGACCACATAAGAATTCTGATCAAGTAAGGAGCTAAGGTCCAGGGCCCTGGTGGCAGTTGGAACAAGTAGTTAGGACCCAAGGCACAAGTAAGTGTCACACAGTCCCCTTGAGATTCCTGCCAGGTCTGAGAGGCTGGGACTGTTTCATAGGTTTTAACTTTCCCCTGGGCTATGTAACCTTTCAAGCGAGACAGAATCCTTTAATTGTAATAACTACATGATGACTAATGACATTCTAGGAAAAACTCAGTCCATCTGGAGACTGGTAACCATGACCTGGCATTAATTTATAGAAAATACACTCAGGAGAATTGAGTCACGCTGCAGATTCACCCTTGCCACTTCTCCACACATTTCAACCTTTGTAAAGGGATGTGTCTCCAACACTAATCCAGAACCTATCCCTAGCATGGAAACCTCAGTCTTATCCTCCTTTCTCTGACAGAAGATCAGAAGTAAACCCTGAAATGAGAATTTCCTTGGATTTCCTTCCCTATCGGGACTCCGCACTAGGCTGTTTTCACTCAGGGCACCCCAGAGAGGGGCGGGTGAGAATCCTCCCCACCCCAAGGGACCCGGCCCCGGCAGCTGACCTCCACTACCCAACCGCCACCACGCTCCAGGCCACTTTCCGGACTGCGTGGCGACACATTATAAGACACTTCCCACCCATTTTACATAATTACCACACCATATTTGATGGAATTCAGACAGTAGGCAACAAATCATAGAGTTTTATACACACACACACACACACACACACACACACACACACACCTCGGAGAGCTCAGCAAGCTACCGAGAGTATCCTGCCTACTGGGGCAGAGCCTGGCAAGCTACCCAGGACATAATCGATATGCCAAAAACAGTAATGAAAGGTCTCATTCCCCTGACCCTGAAAGAGCCTCCAATTGTTGGGAAAGGCAAGTAAGGAGAGGCTGCTAAAATCTCAGGGCTGGGAGGAATAGAAACGTTACTGGTGCCTGCTCTAGTAAATCGACGAACAATAGGATGACAGTGATACAGTGGTATAGTGATTCCTTCCCTGGCAGTGGAACCCCCTCTCTCCGCCCAACACCTTCATGGCTATTGAAGGCAATTCTAGCACAGGGACTAAGCAAAACCTCACCACCTGTCAACAGCCTTCCCCAAAGAGCAAAGGAGATTTCAAGTGCAAATAAGTTATAGAGCAATTTTATCAAAATAAACATGATTGTGCACCCCAAGGCCCAAGCTTTAAGAGCAATGTTATGAACAATGCTAAGAAGAGAGTTCAGAGCCTCGCTCTGGGGCTGTAAGGCTCTGATGATAAAGTGACAACGGGTTGCTGGGAATGGCCGCATTACATTGGATACCTTTGGCACAATGGGCATTATTCATTTTTCCAAAAAGACAAATCACACTCTGACATTTACAGAACACAGTACATATAGAGCATTGCTGGTCCTTGGTGCTTTGGGCTAATAATATAAATAGCTCTGCTGTATTAAATGTTTACTCTCTGTCAGACACTGTAATAAGCACATTTCATCCTGATGTAATCCCAGCCCTTTCCTTATATCTGAGTGGCCCCCAGCAGGTTATGATATTCTTCTGTGGTTACTTTTGCTTGACTTTCGAGTGGGGAAATATTAACACCTACCTCTTAGGGATGTTGTTATTCGTGTTTCAGCAGGTTAGCATGTGACAGTTTATTTAGCTCACTTGTCCTCACTGCCCTCTGCCGTGGTGGGATTGTTAGACTTTGTTTTAGTTTGGGGGCCATATCCGGTGGTCCTCAGAGCTTATTCCTGGTTCTGTACTTAGGAATAAATCCTGACAGACTCAGGGAACCATCAGGGTGCCAGTCATCAAATCCAGGTGGGCAGTGTGTAAGGCAAGTGCCCCACCTGCTATACTTATGCCCCTGACCCCATGCAAGGGCTCTGATCACTTTACACATGAGAAGACAAGTGAAAGCCACATGATAACAGGGAAGGCTGGTTCTTCAACTCATCTTTTCCTCTCTTCAAAGTCAAAGCATTTTTTTTCTCCTTGAATTTTTAAAAATCAATGCTCAAGGAAAAAAATCGTGGTTATATAAAACATGACCTCACTTCATGTAGGGATGACCTTTTCTTGTAATGAGAACTTTGAAGATCCGGTCTCTTCAGATATTCGATGCCAAATTGCTAACTGTAGTTACCCCGCTACCCGTAACATACCCAGGAGTTTATACTGTTTGACCATCTTCACCCATTTCCCGTACTCCTCACCTTCCCCCTCTACTCGTCAAACACAAGTCTGTTCTCTGTGAGTTCGGTTTTCACTTAGATTCCACATGAGTGGGATTCTACAATTTCCTGAAGAAGATGAGATTTTTCTCATCTTCTTCTCCCTTTCTAATAGATGGAAATGGAACAAAGTATTAGACACACTCACCATCTAGTGAGTAGAAATGATTTCAAAGATTTGCCAAACGCTGCTGTGAATGAACCTACAGAGAAGTAGGTCATTCTGCCTGGGCCTGGGGTTTAAGAGAAAAAGGATGGAAGCAGGGAGGCCCGTGCTAGAAAGGAAAGAACGCAGGTGGTCTTCAGTGCCAGTTGACCTTGACATCTTTTGACCTTCATTCCACATCTCTAAAATGAGTACATCATGGACCCGAATGAAGAGCTAATTTAGATCTTCCAAAATGCTAGGGGTTCCTCAGGAAATGCTGAATTTTTTTGCTCTTCCTACATTTAAATCATTTTCAGGATTCCTGACCACCTCATGTAACTAACACTGTTCCACTTTTGGTTAAAACCTTACATTCCCAAGTTTTACTTCTCTGCTTATTTATTGTCCACTGCTGTCACTCCCATACAGTGTAAATGTCTTGTAGGTAAAGAGCTTCTCTAGCTAACCTTGGTGAGGAATCCCAATGCCTAGAAAGTTGCCTGATCAGCTGGGATAAAGAAGAGATCACTAGGCCATTGATGGTTGGAGGGATTGTTCGGGACAGGAGATGTGTGCTGAAAGTAGACAGAGGACCAAACATGATGACCTCTCAGTATCTGTATTGCAAACCATAATGCCCAAAAGTAGAGAGAGAGTATGGGGGAAATTGTCTGCCGTAGAGGCAGGGGGAGGGATGGGATGGGGAGGGGATGCTGGGGACATTAGTGGTGGAAAATGTACACTGGTGGAGGGGTGGGTGTTTGATCATTGTATGAGGGAAACACAAACACGAAAGCTTTGTAACTGTATCTCATGGTGATTCTATGAAAATAATTTTTTTTTCTTTAAAGAAAGTTGCCTAACATATAACAAATGCACTATCTCAGTAAACATCCATGTTCTCTTTAATTTTACTTTATTTCATTGCCTATTTATTGCGTTCGTTTGAGGGCCATAACTGGCAGTTCTTGACTTAGCATTCAAGTTTCATTCAGGGGATTGTGTAGTACTAGGGATCAAACCAGGTAATCTTGCATGCAAAACATTCCTCCAGCCCTTTGTGCTATGTGCCTTTAAAAACTTCTGCAATACATCATATGGCTTAAGGTATATGATAGTATTTATTTCAGTGACAAACTTTAGCTTGGAAGGAAAAAGACTTTTCACCTAGTTGTTATTTCTTGGACTAACATGAGGTAGTACCCTGGGTTGTTTTCATCTTTCCCTTTTGTGGGCACCTGCACAAGGTGTGTGTATATGTGTGTGTGTGTGTCTGTCTATCTGTCTGTCTATCTGTGTGTGTGTTTCTGTGTGTGTGTACGCGGGCACACAGGCCTGGGAGGTAACTTCTGGGAAAAGGCAGCAACAGATCTGATTCCACTGGCAGGAGAGCACAGTTTTTGCCAAGTGCTCCTGGCAGGACTGCGCCAAAGGCAGCACGCAGTTATTGTTCTGATTTCTCTGGGAAAGAAGTGAATTCTTTGACCCAGTTGTTTGGGTTACAAAAATTTCTCGGTGACAAGGAAATTTGGAAACCTCAAAATGTGAAATTCTACAGCCAGAGAGATAGTACAGAAGGCAGGACACTTGCCTTGCCCACAGCTAACCTGTGTTGATCCCTGCCTCCAACAGTGGTCCCCTGGGCACTAGTAGGAGTGATCCCTGAGCTCAGTGCCAGGAGTAAGCCCGAAGCATAATTGCTTTCCAACACTCTCACTTTCCCCACAACACATGACATTTCTCTTTCTGGGTCATGCTGTGTCTGAATTTCCATGGTGTTCTGATCCTGTAAGTCGTGCTGAGACAACCGGTGATCCTCCCCATCAGGCCCCTGCTCAGAGGCTCAGCACTGGGGGCCTAAATTTGGAATATGACATTTCTTGCTTTCTGTGCCATTTGTTGATACAAAAAAGTGGCTAAAAGCAAAAGAAGGAAAAGAATCCTGTTTCCTTTCCCTGGATTCTGTGAAAGTACCCTTGGAAGCCCCTCCCTCCCTGTTCTCCTGTTTTCCCCCCCTCCTGCCCCCCGCCACCAGCCCGTACCCTTCTCACAAGTGCTGTGTGAGAGTTCCCGAGGCCTGTTGCCAGCTGAGTTCCCTGGGTGGCTTATGTGTTATTGGGAGGAGAGAGGCAGCCTCAGGAGGAAATCTCCCCGTTTCTCTCTAGCATCCTCCATCACCCCCAGGAAGCACCTGGGAGATTTAGGAGTGATGCCCTCTGCGCTGAGTGCCCGGGCGGCCCAGATCTCACATCTCACCAGCTCCACAAGGCAGCCATCGAGCTGCACCTGAAGTTGTTGTGCTTGGCGGGGAGAGGAGCCCGGCCACCTGATTTCTCAGGGAGCCGTGGACTCAGGCTGGAGCGATGAACTGGTCTTTCAGGAAAGGAAAGTCGGTTTTAGTCCTCACCCAGGTTTGGTTTGGTTTTTTAATTAAATCACTGTGAGATACACAGTCACAAAGCTGCTCTCGATTGGATTTTAGTCATGCGATGTTCCAACACTGGTCCCTTCACCTGTGTGCATCCCCACCTCCAATGTCCCCAGTTTCCCTCCCGCTAATGCTAATCCCGCCTTCAACACCCAGTCTGCCTCTATGGCAGATACTTCTCTCTCTCTCTCTCTCTCTCTCTCTCTCTCTCTCTCTCTCTCTCTCTCTCTCTCTCTCTCTCTCTCTCTCTCTCTTTCTCTCTCACTCTGTGTGTCTCTCTCTCTCTCTCTGTCTCTCTTACTCTCACACTCTCTTGCTTTCCCTCTGGGCATTGTGATTTGCAACACAAGTACTGAAAGGTCATCATGTATATCTCTTTACCTACTTTCAGCACTCAGTTCTAGTCCAGAGTGATCAATTCCAACTATTATGGTCATAATGCTCCCTTCTCTATCCTAACTGCCATCTCCCTACCCCATTTGTGGCAAACTTCCACCAGGGAACCAGCCCTCCCAGCCCTTGTTTCTACTGTCCTTGGGTATTATTCATCTCATACTATGTTTTCTTCCTATCTCACAAATGAGTGCAGTCATTCTGTCTGTCCTTCCTTCTCCTGACTCATTTCACTCAGCGTGACACTCTCGGTGGCCATCCATTTATAAGCACATTTTATGACTTCGTTTTTCCTTTGCCTTCATTTTACCCTCACAGAAAATCATTTCAGGAGGAGCCTGGTAGTGAAGTAAAGGTGGGGGGGAGTGGGGGTGCAGGGACAGGCAAGTGAAGATACTTGCTTTCAACAGAGAAATGGGCTTCTTCAGAGTAGAGTGGGCTGAAATAAGTAAAATACTTCAGGGGGAGATGTGGGCCACCACCAGAATGAGGAGGCATGCTCTAGCCAACACACATCTCAGGAGGGGAGACGCAGGAAGCATATACACAGGCACCGTGGGCATGGGTGGCACTGGTTGGCAACACATTTGCGCTCTTCCTTTGTCCTGGTTCATTTAGATACACGTTCCCCAAGCTGTCTCCATGGGGCTTGCTACCTAGGTAAGTGTTCGTGGCTAAGGTGTTATCAACAAGAAGAGGTTGACACTTTTGACGTACTCTTCCATGGCTTGATCACACCCCTTTGTTCTCTCTCTAAGAGGGTTCCAGCCCTGGGCCTGCGCAGGGGGCAGCTGGAGCCTTATCCGATCTCAGTTCCTCTTGCCACAAAGTGGATCCTGACAGTCATACCGTTAGTGGCTATAGAAATAGTGACCGAGTCACTTCTCAGTGTTCCTGCAGGTAGTCCCTGTGCAAGCTTACCAGCTCCTCGCTCTTGACCACCTTCAGCCCCTCATTTTTTAAATTTTTTTTTGTAGTGAGTCACAGTGAGGGTACAGTTACAGATTCACACCATTTTCGTGCTTGTTTTTCCCTCATGCAATGTTTGAGAGCCCATCCCTCCACCAGTGTCCATTATCCGCCACCAATGAACCCAGTATCCCTCCCACCCCCTCAATCCCATCCCCCCCACCCCACCCCGCCTCTGTGGCGGGGCATTCCAATTTGTTCTCTCTCTCTCCTTTGGGCTGTTGTGGTTTGCAGTAGGCAGCCCCTCTTTTCTTTTGACGGGGCCGTCCAGATTTTAATCTTGGATGTCTAAGGTCACGTTAAAGCTAACATCACCATCCTTGTGTTAGCAGAATTCACACTGACATTTTTCTAAGGCCAAACTAAATTTAGGACAGAAAAGAAAAATGCCGCAGGAGTCCTCAGTGGGAGCCAGGATTTTTCTTCCTTCTGTCACAGTGTTAGCGTTCCCCAGTAAGATGCTGTTTTCTTAATGATCCTTTTCCCCACGACATCTCTGGGGCATAAAGAATTTCGGAGTCATTAAAACAGGCTGTGAGGGCACATTACCCTGCCCAGTCCCACCCGACACCCACTCCTCACAATACACAAAATCTAAGTGACTCCAAGTTAATTTTAGACCCCCCCCCCAATCCCAAGGAACTCAGGGAAACTTGAGGAAGCTCAGCTTCATTCTTGAACATCTCTTTCTGTCAGGAGAATAGTTATTATCATCTTAATATAATAATGGGACTGTTAGCTTGTCCCGATGATATAGACACAGTCGTTGCTGGTGATATCAATATATCATTGTGTGATGTAGTGTCAATATATACAATATTCCTGGAAATTAACTGCCATGTGTTAATTATTAATCTCCTCGGCCTTTTCAAAGAACTTTTAGTGTGTTTTCTAGGTTTGCCCTCACAACCAAAGCTGAGAGAAGAGATGTGGGTGCCCGAGGTTTTGAGCCAACAAGGGGATCGGGGGCTGGCTCAGACCAGCTCCAGCCACACAGATGTAACTGGGTGGTCCCAGAGCTGCTGAACTGAGCAGATCACCAGGCCCAAATCTCTAGGCCACGAATCACTGGGATTGGCCTGGCACCCTCCACCCCAACTCTGCTGGTTGTAGCCCAGTAAAAACATTTTTGCAGGTTTATTTTTTTTCTTAAGTGTCAGCTACTTCTTTTGTTTCCCCTTCATAGTGAAACAATTCTCTGTAGCTTAAAAGAAATTGTACCTAGAAATCCGGGATGCAGAGGGGGGGGGGGTGCTTCCATGACAACCAAATTAAACGGACACCAAAAAAAAAATGGCTATTTTAATTCAATGCCTCTGAATTTTCTTTAGACTCTGGATCCTTTTAAGTAATGAACAAAAGGACCAGCATTTGGATTTGTGTTTGTCTCAGGCTGAGATATAATTTTGTATAGACCTGCATTTTGACTCTCTCCTCTTTCATTCATCTCTTCTTCCATATACAAACATGTAAGAGTAACGTTTATGATTTGAGAATGATGGTAGAATCAAATAGTATTAGAATCTAAATCCCTGCAGAGAATTTGATGTAAATAATTGTATCTGTTGTTTTAATCCAGTTGATGTTGAATAATAATGTGAGCCTTACAGTTTAAATTACTTAATTTCATCCTAAAAACAACCATGTTACAGGTGGTTTTTGTTTGTTTGGAAAGAGGCTAGGCAACACATTGCAGGAGTCAGGGGCTTCCCCTGACTCTATAGTCATGGGTCACTGCTAGCTGTGGTAGAGGGACCATCTGCAGTGCTGGGGCTGAGCCAGGATTGGCCATACATGAGTCAAGCACCTAACTTCCTATACTATTGCACAGGTCTCATGCCAATGACTTGTAAGTGCTCTCAGTGATCCTCAGGGTAAGGCAACTTCCTTAGCAAAAGAAGGTGATGGAATTGGAATGCAAACCCAGAATTCGTTACATATTTGTTTCTACTAAAACTTTTTTGTTGTAGAGTAGGAGACTAACATCCAAGAATAGTAGAAATAAGTACCAGGAGGTTGACTTCATGGCTTGGAGGCTGGCCTCACATTCTGGGGAGAGGGCAACTCAGAGAAGGGAACACCAAGTAAAATGTGGTCGGACGCCATTTGGGGGGAAGCGTGATGCATGCTGAATGTAGACTAGATACTGAACACAATGGCCACTCAACACCTTTATTGCAAACCACAACACCTAATTAGAGACAGAGAACAAAAGGGAATACCCTGCCACAGTAGCAGGGGGAGATGGGATTGGGGAGGGTGGGAGGGATGCTGGGTTTACTGGTGGTGGAGAATGGGCACTGGTGAGGGGATGGGTTCTCGAATTTTGTATGAGGGAAACATGAGCACAAAAATGTATAAATCTGTAACTGTACCCTCACGGTGATTCACTAATTAAAAATAGATATATTTTTTTTAAAAAATGTGAAAACAAACCTTTTTTGTTGTTCAGGAAGAACTGCTCAAACATTCCATAGTAGCATGTTACCCAGCAAGCAGCCCTCTGAGCTATAATAGTGTCCAAAATACTCTGCATTTTTTTTTATGTAAAGGGCCAGATAGTAAAATAGTTTAGGCTTTGCAGGCCAGACAGCTCCTGTGAATACAATGAATACATCTGGTGAAAACAATAATGACTTATTTTGTATAGTTTGAGTTAAAGAAAAACTTTTCCAAAATCTTACATGGAAGATAGTGTATCTTTTCCTAAATCAGAAAAAGAAAGGGAGAAAGAGAGGGAGAGAGGGAAAGAGGGAGGGAGGGAAAAAAAAAAAGAAAAGGCCTTTCATTCAAAAACTTCATTGTTTAAAAGACTCTGCACTTTTTTTTTTATGTAAAGGGCCAGATAGTAAAATAGTTTAGGCTTTGCAGGCCAGACAGCTCCTGTGAATACCATGAATACTCCATGCTGTTGTGATATAAAAGTAGCCACAGACAATAAGGAAATGAACAAGTTTGGCTGTGTTCTAATAAAACTTTATTCACCAAAATAGGGAGGAGGAAAGATTTGTCTCATGGACCATGGTTCATCCAAACAAGATCTAGAAAAATCCACTTCATTTTATTCTACAAAAATAGTAAGATTTAGCCTGTGTGTTGAAGCACAGATTCTTATCAGGCAGAGAAAAAGTGAGTGTTCTTTTATGTGAGTGGTTTTTTTTGTTTGTTTGTTTTACTCTTCTTGTATACAAAGAAAGGATAGATGAGAGACTTGTATCTCTATAAATGTCTGTAGTTGGAAGTAGATGATAGGATTTCTTTTCTTGCCTCTGGATAAATGGAAAGCCAGGGAGATATAAATTGACATACATTCTTTAATTTCACACAGAGTATCCTTATGTGTTATGCTAGCATCCATTGGGTAGAGAGAGATAAAGAAGGCAATTGGCAGTCTTCCAGAAGTTTCCATCCCAAGTTAGGGATAAAAGAGGAAGTATAAGAATAAACAAATGTGCCAAAAATTTTTTAAAAAAACACATACCATAAAGAAAAACATGGAGAGGACAGACAGGGGGTGGGGGTTGATTAGCTAAGGACAGAGGCAGGAGAAATGAGCATTATTCTAGACAGTCTTGGCGTTGGCACAGTGTCTAGAGAAGGTTCTATCTCTTTGAGCTCTGGGGAATAAGAAGATCTCCAAGGAGTTGAGGAAGGGCAGTTCGGTAAGTGGAAATCACAGGCATACAGTTCAGGGACACAGGACCTTTGCAAAACACACAATCCCATGTTGGAGAGATAGAGTGGAGACAAGTAATCAGAGTTAAAAGTCCACCTGGCACTGACAACCTGAAAGACCATGCTGAGGTGTTGGGATTTTATTCCATTGCATAAAAGAGCTGTGGGCGAGTTTTAAAAAAGCACCAAAATCACATAAGAAGTGGGCATTAACTAAGAGAATATCACTAGCACTTTTATGGAGAAATTGTAGAGCAATGCTATCCAAGAGAAATATAGTAAGTTTCACATGCAAACCACGTGTGAAATTTCAATTTCTCAATCATAATTCTTAAAAATAAAAAAGAAGCAATTACATTTCTTGAATTTAATCAAGATATTTCTCCTGAATATTGCAATTCCCAATGCAATCAGTATAAAAATCATTGACAGGATCCTTTATACTTTATACCTCACCCTGAGTCATTGAAGTGATGTATATGTTACACTTATTTCAGGTCTCAATACAGATTTACAGTATTCTGGGTGTTCCAGCACCACTCTGAAATAATAGCCTCCTAGACAGGGGCCCGGGCCTTATTAGGGTGGGAGGCAAGATCAGAGATGGTCACTTCAGGATGCCAGGCAGATTATTTGGCCCAAGCTACTTTTAATGATCAACATGGAACTTGCAAATGATTTCTCTCTTTAAAATAAATGTTCATAAAATGGCAGTTGGACCTAAAAAAATGCTGTTCTAATTACTAAAGGTAGGTAAACTATGAAGGTAAGTGAAATTTCAGTCACTTGATGTTATAATTAAGACTATTTAGATAAGGAGTTAACATTTTCAGCCTGGAAAGATCTTTACAATAATTATTTTAAGAAAACCTTTCATGTTGGGGCTGGAGAAATAGCACAGCTGGTAGGGCGTTTGCCTTGCACACGGCTGATCTGGGTTCAATTCCCAGCATCCCATATGGTCCCCCGAGCACCACCAGGAGTAATTCCTGAGTGCATGAGCCAGGAGTAACTCCTGTGCATCGCCGGGTATGACCCCAAAAGCAGAAGAAAAAAAAAGAAAAGAAAAAGAAAACCTTCCATTTTTACAAATGGCCAAGACTCAAAATCATTCGGCTAGGTAATGCTCTTGGGGCTGTCTGATTCTTCTGTTTTGGTGTGTGTGTGTGTGTGTGTGTGTGTGTGTGTGTGTGTGTGTGTGTGTGTGTGTGTGTGTGAGAGAGAGAGAGAAAGAGAGAGAGAGGGAGAGAGAGAGAGAGAGAGAGAGAGAGGGAGAGGGAGAGAGAGAGAGTTTGTGTGTGTGTGTATGTCTGGGCAGATGACAAATACAAAGAGAAACAAAGACAGCAGAGATGGCAGTGGAGAGTGGGGAAAGGACAATAGAATAGGAATTGAGAGGCCATTTCAAATTATAAAGTGTTAATGAATGGATCTGAGACTTGATCTGAGACCTGATCAAGGCACTCATTGACATTCCATGTGAAGTTTTGTGCTATTGTTAAAAATCATAGAAAAGAGAAGATTATTTTTAACCAGAGTACCTGAAAGGTAAAGAGGTTAGAAAGGAAACAGTTTTAAACTAGCAGGGGTGCTGGTTTAGGAGAGAGGACAAAAGCACGTAGAAATCACAGCAGCCACTGAATTCCTGGCACTGAAAGAGGTTTGATAAACTGGCTTTGTTTTTCCTGGCAGGTATATATAAAATTTGGGGATGGAACCACATTTTCAAAGAATGATGGAGGTTGAAACAGTCAAAAGTGTGAACTCTTCATTATTTGCACTCATGCATGCCTACACACACACACACACACACACACACACACACACACACACACACACACACATCACCCTCCTCCATTTCCCCCCCCACACACACACACCAGCAGCATCTCTTCCAAAATAAGAAAAGAGGGGAATATTTTATATGATGACTTTAGAAACCATTTTGTCAGATCATAGCACCAAACTATGAACTGTCCTGAGCCACCTGCCTGTATTGATTTGGATTCAGCAAGGGCTTCGGGTATAAAACACTCTCTGGGTGGTCTCTGTTGACCCTCACCAGAGAAAATCATATCTTGATTCAAAGATTAGTGTGTATTGCCATAATTGGGACTTTGCTAATGTTTACATTGTGGGCAGAAGTCTCAGAGTCTGTATTTCTGAGAAGTTTTCTGTGATGCCAGCATGTTTGTCTAAAGACCCCATATGGAACAGTAAGATCTCGGAACATCAGTTATTACTCTGAACAAGGAACTATTAAGCGGGGCTGGAGCAATAGTACAGCGGGTAGGGTGTCTGCCTTGCACTTGGCTGACCCGGGTTCAATTCCCAGCATCCCATATGGTCCCCTGAGCACCGCCGGGAGTGATTCCTGAGTGCATGAGCCAGAAGTAACCCCTGTACATGGCCAGGTGTGACCCAAAAAGCAAAAAAAAAAAAAAAAAGAGGAACTATTAAGCATCTCCAGGTATGTTCTCCCATCACACGCAGTTCCCAGCCCTTCAAAGCCGCAGTTCCCTTCCGTGGAAGCACAGGGGGACTGGGAATTTGAAAAGCAGAGAGGAATTAAGACATCACAGGGGCCTGAGCCGCAAATCCTGCCAATCTCCTTTGAGGCTCATTCCTTCTCATCCTCTCCCCTCTCCACCCAGGTGTCTAAGCTGGAAAGAGAGAAGACTCAAGAGACAAAGCGGATCCGTGAGCTGGAGCAGCGCAAGCACACAGTCCTGGTGACGGAACTCAAAGCCAAGCTCCATGAGGAGAAGATGAAGGAGCTGCAGGCGGTGAGGGAGAATCTCATTAAACAGCACGAGCAGGAGATGGCAAGGACGGTGAAGGTGCGGGACGGGGAGATCCAGAGGCTCAAGTCGGCCATGTGCGCTCTCCGGGATGGCAGTAGTGACAAAGTAAGGACAGCGCTCACCATTGAGGCCCGGGAGGAGGCCAGGAAACTGTTCGATGCGGAGCGCCTTAAGCTCTTACAGGAAATTTCGGACCTGAAAACTGCCAAGAAGCAGGTAGACGAGGCTCTGAGCAATATGATCCAGGCGGATAAAATCAAGGCGGGGGACCTGCGGAGTGAGCATCAGTCCCACCAGGAAGCCATCTCCAAGATCAAGTGGGAGTCGGAGCGGGATATCCGGAGGCTGGTTAGTAACCCACTGCTCAGGTGCTGATGCTCAGAGTTGGCTTGCTAGGTTCTTTCTCTTGGGATGCTGATGAACAGTGCTCTCTCCTTTTTTGTCCAGTGCTCTAGCCAAACTACCGTACAGGTCCGTATATACGTGGATAAACAGCTATTCCCCAGCCAACCTCAGAATTGTCAAATGTGATTCCGGGGGCTTTAGTGATAGCATAGTGGGTACGGCATTTGCCTTGCACGCGACCGACCCAGGTTTGATTCCCAGCATCCCGTATGGTACCCCCGAGCACTGCCAGGAGTAATAGTAATTCCTGAGTGCAGAGTCAGGAGTAACTCCGGTGCATCTCGGAGTGTGACCCAAAAAGCAAAAAAAAAAAAAAAAAGTCTAATTTCTTCAACCCCGTCATTAGGGAGAGTTATCTATCTTCTTGAGTGTCTATTAAAATATCCTAAATCAGGATATGTGCGGACTTGGTGACTATACAATGTAGTTGAGTTTTTACTGGAGTAAAGTTTCAGTGCCTTTGATGATGTCTGAACAGGGATGGCAGCATTGGCACCATTCAGAGTGATTCACCTTCCTACCTTCCAGGAATGTAGCTGAAAGCAAGTAATAGAGCTACCAAATCCCTAATCATTCTTAAAATAGATCGTCTTACCCACACAAGCAAAGACCATTATAATTTAATAATGAATGTCTTGTCTAAGTAGTTTGTTTGCAATTATCTGTTTCCAAAGCTTAACTTCCATCCTACAGAGTTGCGTTTTCTTTTTTTTTTTTGGTTCTTTTTAATATGCATGACCTAAAACCACAGTGGTCTTATAGATGCTTAAAAATAAATCAAATATGATCATTGTATGACATCCATTAGTCCTAGGGTAATCTTGTGCAATTATTTTAGAAGGACCATTTACACATATCTAATACTTAGAATTTTTAGTATCATGTCTTATCAAATTAACCTGTTAGAATGTACTCTAAGCTACTCTAAATTTCTAAATTCATTTTTTCCTTATGGATGACTACACTTTCTCTCTTATGTATTCCAAATCTAATAAATTATTTTCCAGGTATTGTAATTAGTGTTGCTTGGATGACATCTTCAGGATTTCAATTTTAACTAAAAAAAGTAGTTACTGTAAAGCATTTTTTAAAAGCTGAACATGTGTAATTTTCTTTGTATTATATAATGTAACTGCAAAATGTTGCCTTTGCTACAATTTCTGAATTCTTTATCTACAACTAATTGCACTGCACTGGTTGGTAATAAAGACCAAAGAAGGTACAGAAAGCCTGCTCTCTCATATATATATGTATATATGTATATATATATTATATATATAAACAAAAATAACAACAGTGGCTCTTAAAGAAAGAATCAGAGCTGTAAACTCAGGAATCAGCAGGTAAGTAAATTAATAAGAAATTTTACATGATTGGGGCTGGAGCCATAGCACAGCGGGTATGGCGTTTGCATTGCATGCGGCCGACCCGGGTTCGATTCCCAGCACCCCATATGGTCCCCTGAGCACCGCCAGGGGCTAACTCCTGAGTGCAGAGTGCAGAGCCAGGAATAACCCCTGGGCATCATCGGGTGTGACCCCCAAAAAAAGTAAAAAAACAAAAGAAAGAAATTTTGCATGATTAATCTTTGTTTGTTGGTAGTTTTTCCATGTAAAATCTAGCAGTCTTGGTTGATCACTAGTTGGTCTGTAATACTTTCTATGACTTCCATTCCCACCCCATTGCTGAAATAGACATGAAATCCTCTTAATCACAGTGTAAAATTTGAATCACCTGAAGGATGCTTTAAAACTTTGGCAGAGACCACAGAGATAGTACAGGGGTTGAGGTGCTTGGTTTGCATGCATCTGTCTCTGGTTCTAGTCCCAACACCACATATGGTCCCCTGAGCATTGTCAGGAGTGATCCGTGAGTTAGAGGCATCGTTAGGCTCTGAGCACTGCCAGGTGTGACCAAAACTACAAAACAGACCTAATGGTTGTAAACAGAATAACATGGGAAACCTTATCAATAATGCAGAAAATGGAAACTGTTCTATCTAGAAAGGATAGAAAAATTTCCCAGGGAATATTTTTATGTATTCTCTTCCCAGAAATATTTTTGTTATTCAGAAATGAGATCCATGCTTATATCCAGTATATAATAGAAACTAATTGACACTAATTAATGGTTATTCCACAGAAAGACATTTTGAGAAATACTGTGAGTAGATAGATCTTAGCACCACTGTAACACAGTTTCCTATAGAATGGAGTCCAGATTCAAAGGCCAAGTCAAGTGTCTAAAACTCAGATTTTGCCACTAATTTGTCACTTGATTTTGATCAAGATTTTAATCCTTTGGGTCATTGTCTTTTAAATGATGATACTAGGACCTACAGAAAAGGATTATTATGAAATGAAGTAAAATAGGCATCTGTTACGTTTGAGTACAATGCCTTGGATATTGTAAAAGAAAATCTCAAAACATATTAATGATGATAGTGATGATGAGCATGATTTTTTGGGCAATAATAAATTTCTAAGCAAATTCATTAGTTAGAGTATATCAAAGCCAACTGGGAGCATGCAAATATGGAACTATTAAACTATAACACAGATGACAGATATGACTTATGCACTGTTTGGTTAAAAATAACATGGGACAGAAGCCTTTTACAAAGATAGGGAAACTAAAAGCAATTCGTATATATATAGGACAGCTTTGCTTCTACACGAACTTAGTAAATATCACAGAATCATGCAAAATTTAGTCCATTGCACCTTACGTTTAATTATGTGACTTGCAGGCACTGGGTCAGATTTTTCCATGTTGAGAACATATCATTATGTGAATAATTTTTTCTCGAATTTTTGTCTCCAAAGAATACAGGAAATAAAGATTTATATAAAGTGATTTGCTATATAAAGAGTAAGAGGGGAATTTTAATAAAGAGAACAGTATAACATTTTCTGTATTAAGTGTTGCTTACTTATCTCCATTGTGAATATCCATATAGAATAAAATAAAATAAGAAGAAAGTTCTATCCAAAGGCTAGGCCCCTTGAAAGTTACTGATAAATATTTATCACCATAGCCCTCATCTAAGCATGGCAAATTTGAAATTTGATCAGTGGTATCAAATGTCTGTGTTCTTGAGTTTAGAAGTATTTCTAAGCCATTCCAAGGCTTAACAGAAATTAGTATCAGAACTAATAAATGCACAGTAGGTATAGGGGATACAGTAGATATAGGAGAGAAAATACTGAGTAATATTACCAGGCATTTCCCATGACTTCCTGACAATTGCTGCTAAGGACTGGCTTTTCAGAAATATCAATAAGAACAGAAAGAGCCATAAACTTGAACTATGGGAGGTTTCTGCTCCAAATTCACGATCCAAATGCAAATGTGTCTGCCTTGACTAGCCTATTGCCTATGTAACAAATTACCTATTCATAGTAGGTTCACCTATTCAAATTCATATTTGACCTGTACTCAAATGTCATTCCCCCAAACAGCACCTGGCACCAAAAATCACCTTGGAAACACTGCAAAAGAGTACTTAGTATTTGTTTTTTTTTTTATATACTTACCACCATTTAAAAGATATCTTTTTTTAACCTATTTAAATATGCATTGAATATAAAGAAACAAAGGTTCTACAGAGAATATACTTGAGAGAAAAGTAATTAGCCTTCTTGGCACCTAATTAAATCTAATGGCCTTTTATTGAACATCTTATTCAAGAATTCAAATCACTTAATGACAATTTTTGTTATCAGTCATCAGAAAGAAGCTAAACTTATGCTGATGTAAAAAAAAATGCATTTCTTTGAGAGGCAGAAAAACTGTACAGAGGTTAAGGTGCTTGCCTTGTATCTCACCAAACCCAGGTCAAATTCCCTCACCAATATGATCCCCTAAGCACCACCAGGGGTCACTCCCGAGCACAGAGCCAGTAACAGCCACTGAACACTACCAGATGTGGCCCAAAATGCAAAAGTGAAAAAATGTAATATTTTTAGAGACCAGAGACATAGGTAGGTAAGGCATCTGTCTTACTTGCAACTAATTTGACTGTTATCCCTGATTTCTACCCCTGGTACCACATGTGGTCCCCTGAGTACCCAAAACGCCAGGAATAGCCCTAAGCACCAACAGGTATGGCCTAAAAACAAACAATGATGGAGCTGGAGCGATAGCACAGCAGGTAGGGCGTTTGTCTTGCATGCCTTGCCTGGGTTTGATTCCCAGCATCCCATATGGGCCCCTGAGCACTGCCAGGAGTAATTCCTGAGTGCAGAGCCAGGAGTAACCGTGTGCATTGCTGGATGTGACCCAAAAAGCAAATAAATAAATAAATAAATAAATTAAATAAAGAAAGAAAGAAATAAAAAATAAAAACAAATAATGATCATTTTTATAGCATTATTAAATAAATTTAACAGTGGATGTTCTTTAATTCAGATGGATGAAATCAAGGCCAAGGACAGGATCATCTTTTCCCTGGAAAAGGAACTGGAGACCCAAACTGGCTATGTGCAGAAACTCCAGCTGCAGAAGGAAGCTTTGGATGAACAACTCTTTCTGGTCAAGGAGGCCGAGTGTAATATGAGCAGTCCAAAACGAGAGATTCCAGGCAGAGCCGGAGACGGCTCGGAGCACTGCAGCAGCCCTGTAAGTGCACTCAGCTTGAAGCTGAGAACTAAGGCATCATCATGTGTTTAGCTCCCAACTTATACTTCGTACTTGAAGCTTTCTTAAAATGTTTACTACAGAAAAATCAATGCTTTTTTCTGCTATAAAACAACCAGTGCCACAGGAATAGCATTTTTTAAACTCATAAGCAAGAGTGGTTTCACTGCCTCAATAAATTGCAGAATGGATATAGATCACTGAACCCTCAGAAACTTTTCTAGTTAAGCAACAGCTGTCCAAACCTTTGCTTATAGTAAAAATCATAAAAGACAAAAAGACGGGTAAATCCCCCATGTGAAAAATTGTGTTGGAGATTGGTAAAGAGACTTTATCGCGTATAGCGGTAAAAATGGCATATTAAAGATGAAAGCATTTACAGTCCTCGCCTTGAAGCTTCTAGTCTGAATCTGCCACTTCTTTCATTGATTTTCTTCATTTTATGAGAAATTATTTTCAAAAGTGTAGATAGAAGTCATCGTTTATATAGATGGCTTTCATCTTATAAATATCTTATACCTTAAAATTACTTGGCTGTTTAAAACGTAAAAATATATTATCTAAGAATAGAGAACTGTTATTCTGTAGCATTTAGAACTGAGTAATAAATCATTTGTGAATCGGTATCAACAGATGTCAGTTTTATTTCTTAACTGGATACCGCAGGATAGCTGAATTGTGCTGAGAATAGGCAAAAGTCTTCAGAGTTCAAATCCTGGATCTATGTGTTGAAAATTTCCTCATGTATAAAATAGAAGCAATAAGGCTAGGTGAAGAAAATAAGCAGATTCCATGAGGACTGGGGAGATAATCCGGTGGGTAGGGCACTTATTTTGCATGCATCTCACTGGGGTTCAGTCCCCAGCTTCCCATACGGTACGCCAACCCTATCAGGAATGATCCCTGAATACAAGGACAGTAATAAGCCCTGAGCACTGCTGGGTGTTGTCCCCCAAAATCACAAATGTAAAATTTAAAAAGAATAGAATAGATGACATGGAAAAAGGCGTGCATGATATGTAGGAAATATAATTCATAGTCATTGAGTGATCAGTATTATCCCCAAGACCTTGTCCAAGTTATGACCTCCCTGAACCTTTAAACTTCTGTTAAATTGTCTCAAATGTTGTGTGTCTAGGTATATGATGTATGGGAAACTTTGTTGACAGTATAGCACAAAATGTAAGATAATAATGAAATTGCTATTCTATGGCAAAAATGACCCTATGGACTCTAGAATTAAGCCAACACCTCTCTAAAATGATCCAGGGCAATTATGCCAGTGGAGAAACCATTTTCTCTGAGCAAAATCTATCAACAAAGTCAACTTTATAAACTATTGTCTTTCATAAATGAGGGTAATTCACCAACATCTCAATGATTTATTTCTCCAGGGGTCTGCAGAACCCTGGTCAAGCTCATCCCTGCTTCTTACTCTAACCTTTTCTTTGGCTGAGTAATATCAGGGCAGATATCTAGGCTGTCAGAAGCAGTGTGCAGCCATAATAAACTGATCCAAGTGTCTACCGCTTTCCCTGCTCTGGGAGTCAAAGCTCCAGGGAGTATTTGATACATATCACATAAAATTTACTTTCAGTATCCAAATGAATCCAATGTTCAAATGAATGTCTATTTTTCATTTTTAAATGAAAGTATAGTGCCCACTTCTAGGTATCTATCCCCAGGGCACAAAAGGACATACACGCACCATTACTCATTGCAGCACTTAGCACAACATCTAGAATAGGGAATTAAATGAAGTGTCCAAACAACAGATGAATGGATAATTAAGGTGTGGCATATGTACACAGTGGAATATTATGCAGTGTAAGGAAAGACAAAAATAACATAATTTACAGTAACTTGATGGTACTGGATAATATGTTAGTGAACTCAGAAGAAGGACAATAAAGGCTGATTTCACTTATCTGTGGTATGTAGAATAACAGGATAAGGGAATGCAGGATAGCAAAGTGGGGATACCTTCATTACCCTGGAACCTGGTTGTAGAACTGAAAAGGACGGGGAAGGAAAGAAACTGAGGGAGGGGAAATAACAATTGATGGACAGGAGATAATAGGGACAGGAGGTAGGGCTCAGTGACATATTGGTGGTATTGAGCTCTGGTGTAGCTGAACCACGGAATCAGCAACACTGAAAACATGAGATCCAAACTACAACAGTCAAACTTTAAAATGTCCTTGTGAAGGAGGCAGATTGGGGTGTGTGAGGGTCATTGATGGAGGGAAGTTGACACTGATGATGGGATTGATGTTGGGATATTGAATTCCTAAAACTGAACTATAAATAACTTTGTAGATTAAAATGCCTTATTAAAACTTTTAATTAAAAAATGTTTTTTAGTATCCAAAACAAACAAACTGAAATGTTTGGGAACAGAGAGATAGTGTTTAGTTTAAAGATACTCACCTGTACTTGGTTAGCACAGTGAGAATCCAAGTATGGCAAAGAGTGTACATCGACCACCGCTAGGAATAATCCCTGAGCACTGCCAGGTGTGGCCAAAACAAAGTAAACCAACAAAAAAAGCATTCCTAAAACTGTGAAAATTGTTAATGAAAAAAACTTCACAATTTCCATGTATAGGATTTACGAAGAAATCAAAAAAGAATAGCCGAATTGAATGCCACTATACGAAAATTAGAAGACAGAAATACTTTGCTTGGAGATGAACGAAATGAATTGGTGAGTTCTAATAAGAAAAATTTTTCTTCAGAATTATGTTATAGATGAACAAATGTTCCTATACAAATATAGGATAATAGAGAAAAGTATACATAATATTTTCATAGGATTACTACCCAGATGAATAAATTTCAGTTCCCAGCCTTTCAGAGTATTCCCTTTGTGACCTCTGCTAATGACTGGTTTTCTAAAGTTAACTGCTATATCTTCCATCAGTCTAGGTGTTTATTGTTGTTTTTAAGACTTATGTTGTAAATAGAATTCAGCAATAATTAATGTTCCGTTTGACTTATTTGCTCAGCATTACAATTTCGAGAGTTATCCATTGTGTGGAAATGTAGAATTCCTTCACTTTCAAGCTATAGTTTTCAATTAATATGCTTTAACACATTTATTCTTCTATAGCTAAGATTGTTTACATTATTTATTAATGGTTTTAAGATGCTGATGTTGGGGCTGGAGTGATAGCACAACAGGTAGGGCATTTGCCTTGCACTCGGCCAACCGGGGTTTGATTCCCAGCATCCCATATGGTCCCCTGAGCACCTCCAGAAGTAATTCCTGAGTGCAGAGCTAGGAGTGACCCCTGTGCATCACCGGGTGTGACCCAAAAAAAGCAAAAAAAAAAAAAAAAAAAGATGTTGATGTTGATGCTACATGTATTTGGTAAGATACTATGATACTATGTGCTCCTCTCTGGTCAGAATATTGCAAGGGGGCAAAGTACAGACTTAGAGAGTATACATGTCCTCAGCTTTAATAGTTATTGCTGAATAGCTTCCCATAGTTGTTATGACAATTTACAGTCCCACTAACAGTTTATGAGAATTTCTAAATATCTTTATTAGCACATAAAAGTATTATTTTAGTCATTTTGGCATTTTGAGGTGTATTACTTTAATTTTTCTTCTTATTGAGTGGACTAATTTCAAATATCTATTCCCATTTTGGATTTTCTATAACATTTGCTCACTGTATTTTGCCAATTTTCTATTGTGCTGCCCTTACAATCTTAATGTTAGCATGTTTTATATCATTGTTGGACACTTGTATATAAAACAATCTGTTCTGCAACTTAGATATCCCACTTCTTATGATTTGTTTGCATAAGTAAATTACTGTTAGCCTCTTTATATCAAATATACTTGTGGCACTTTAGGTCATATATATCTCTCTAAACATGACATTAGTTTAATCCCATAAATTTTTCAAGTGATAATGCTTTATTATTTTGTGATGACCTCTTCTAATATTATCTTATTTCTTCTTGGTTTGGGGTTACTTAGCAGTCTGTGGCTAAATATTCAAACCTTAAGAAATTTTTAGTTAACATTTTTGATTTCTAACTTTAATTCTACTATAACCAAAATACATACTTTATTTTATTTCCTCAAAATTTAGTAAGAGTTGTCTCATGAGTCAATTAGGACTGTGACATGTTTACAAGAAAAGAAGGCACTCTTCAATTGTTAGGTGTAGTTTGAGTCAAATTTGTTAATACTATAGTTTAAAATCTTCTATACCATTACTGTTTTGTCTACTTGCTGTCACAATAGATGTTGAGGCATATCTGTTTTTAGTTCTATCAGTTTTTCTTTACATATATTTTAAGATCTATTACTAGATAGTATAAGTTAATATTTGTTACAATATGTATATATATGCACCCCTTTTTATTATAAAATTTTGTCTCCAGTAATACTTCTTAAAGTCTTTGTTTTATATTAGTTAACTTTTCAACTCTGTTAGTGTATTTGTAAAAAAAAATACATACAAACATGCATATGTATGTACATACGTATTTTTTCTTTCAACCTATATTATATTTAAGGTATATATTTTGAAGGAGTCGTTGTGTTGGGTACTATAAGGCTATAGTATATGGTACAAAATTGTAACTATTTCCTTTTATTATGTTTATCTGTATTTTCTATAAATAGCTGTCACTGTCATCCCGTTGCTCATCGATTTGTTCGAGCGGGCACCAGTAATTTCTCTCATTGAGAGACTTATTGTTACTGTTTTTGGCTTATCCAGTACGCACGGGTAGCTTGCCAGGCTCTGTCTCGAGGGCTCGGTACTCTCAGTAGCTTGTCGGGCTTTCTGAGAGGGCCAGAGGAATCGAACTCGGTTCAGCTGCGTGAAAGCCAAATGCCCAACCGCTGTGCTATCGCTCCAGCCCTTTATAAATAGCAGGTTTTTAAATTAAATACACATCTAAATTTTTTAAAGGTGTCCTGACCTCCAGAAAAGAGTGAAAATTAGGGACCTGAGTGATACTACAGTGGGTAGGATGCTTGTCTTAGATGTGGCAGACCTGAGTTCTGTCCCCGGCACCCCATGTACATAGCACTGCCAGGAGTGATCCTGAGTGCAAAGCCAAGAGTTAACTAACCCCTGAGTACCGACAACTGTGGCGCAAAAAACAAACCTGAAAAGAAAGTTTTAAATAGTGAACCTGGTGGAACAATTGTTATTTTTATGAAATTAGTACTTTTTTAATGCTTCAGGCACCAAAGCACAAGGCTGAATTTAAGGGGGGGTTTAATCTCATTTAATTCTGAAGCCAATTTTGGACTTTGATATAACATGCAAATTTTCTAATGGAATTAGGACAGAATTAGAGATTACTTCTCTATGTCCCTTACACTAACACTTTCCAAAATCATGGATTCTCAAAACCTATAGTGTGTACATTAAATAATTTTTTCAGATGTGTCAGATTGGGGTGCCTTCTTGGTGCTTCCATGCCCATATGTTCTGACATTCAAAGGCAGTGATAGGAGAAGAATGAATTAAACCTAAGAACTTTTAAATGGAAATCCATTTGTACAGGGATTCCATAAAATATGTCATCCAAATAAACAAACAAATTTTAAGAATTAAAGGAGATGACTACAGTTATTCCCAAGGTAATATTCATAAACTGGATCTGTAGTTTTTAACTGGAAGCAATTTAGTATTATCTGGAGATACTTGAAACTGTCACTATTGATCAGACGTCACTGGCATTTCCTATGCAGAAGTGAGGAACCTTGTTCTATATCCAACATTTCTCATAATAAGATTAGCACTGTAGCATTGTCATTGTCATCCCATTGTTCATCTATTTGCTCGAGTGGGCACCAGTAACGTCTCCATTGTGAGATTTGTTGTTACTGTTTTTGGCATATCAAATATGCCATGGGTAGCTTGCCAGGCTTTGCCATGCAGACAGGTTACTCTCATAGCTTGTCGGGCTCTCCAAGAGGGACAGAGGAATCAAACCTGGGTTGGCTGCATGCAAGGCAAACGCCCTACCCTCTGTGCTATTGTGCTATACTGGAGTGATAGAACGATAACAAGAATAGTTTCTTATAATAAAAAATTCCCAGGCCTTGGGGCTAGAAAGATTGAACAGTCGGTAGAGCACTTGCCTTGCACACAGTCAACCCAGATTTAATCCCAGGCGCCACATATGACCCCCCGGCACTGCCAGAAATGATTCCTAAGCATAGAGCCAGGAGTAAGCCCTTGCCATAGCTTGAGTGTGCCACCACCAAAATGAAAAGGAAGGAAGGAAGGAAGGAAGGAAGGAAGGAAGGAAGGAAGGAAGGAAGGAAGGAAGGAAGGAAGGAAGGAAGGAAGGAAGGAAGGGAGGGAGGGAGGGAGGGAGGGAGGGAGGGAGGGAGGGAGGGAGGGAGAGAGGGAGGGAGGGAGGGAGGGAGGGAGGGAGGGAGGGAGGGAGGGAGGGAGGGAGGGAGATCTGGCCCAATATGAACTTTGCCTTAGACTCATAGGCAAACCAGAGTAAGCTCACTTTCCAATATGGTGGATAAAAACATGATCATATTCTTTGTAAACTTGGTGAGAATTAAATGCCCTTATTTATTTATTTATTCATTTATTTTTGCTTTTTGGGTCACGCCTGGCAATGCTCAGAGGTTGCTCCTAGCTCTGCATTCAGGAATTATTCCTGGCAGTGTTTGAGGGACCATTTAAAATGCTGGGGATCGAACTTGGGTCTGCTGCATGCAAGGCAAATGCCTTACCTGCTGTACTATCACTCCGCTCCCTGTCTTTTTTTAAGTTCTATTTTTGCTTTCATTTTTTTAAATTTTTTAATTGATTGGTGGTTTTTTTGATTTATAATATTGTAAATGATGTTTTCCTGTGTACATAAAAATTAGATGCTATTTAAAATATCACAGTCAATAGAGCTTCAAAAAGCAGGGTGTTTTTTAATTTTTTTAACTCTCTCTCACGGCCTGAGTTCAGTAGTCTCCGCTGCTTCCCCCACCCTGGGGGAGGCCAATGGCGATGGGCAGGCGAAGGAAGGAATGAGGGCCAGGCTGGTTGGTCTCAATTGCAGTTTATTCATTCCCATCTCCATTCTCCTCTGATTCTCTTCCTGCTTCTTCCTCCCTCATGCTACTTCATCCTTCGTCTGGATCCCACTTCAATCTCCTTCTGGCCCTCTCCTTCTCCTTCTGGCTCTGGATTCCCCAGCCTACTCTTACAGCCTAGTTAAATCCCAAAGCATGAGGGATTGGGGCTTACACATAGGTATGGTCACAATCAAACAATCAATAGGGGTAAAGTCTTTTACTCAGGGGAATGCTTCTTCTAGGACAGATATTCATTCAGCAGGACAACCTACCTAAGAGCGGAATCCCATGGGTGTGTTTCTCCTCTCCTTGTCCAACGAACATCATCATCATTATCCGTTGATCATCAAATTTCTTGAGCAGTCTCAGTAATGTCTCCATTCGTCCTAGCCCTGAGATTAACAAACATATAGGCATTCATAATAATAATCATTTTGTATGGACAGAGTAAGAGATACATTAAGCTTGCAGAATTGCTCTCCTGGGGTCATCTCGATCTCAAACTATAGTGCTTAGGCCAGATTAGTCTTTCCTATCCCTAGCAAGGTCTTAATCTCATCATTACTTTTGGATCATGACAGCATTTGTCCATGACCATGCTCTCAACTTATAGTTGAGTATGTGGCACTTTAGCCTGGCCCATTTTGATGCCAGGGTAGCTCACAGTTTGCTCTGGGTCCATTCAGTCCCTTATTAGGACCGTGATTTTGGGGTGCTAGGAACTAAGGGAAACTGAGGCTTAATTCAAGGAAGCAGATGCCCCAGAGTTCATATATTTCGGAGACAATTTACTCCCAAGTTACAAAAGCATAATATTAACTGTCTTCCTTTGTCCATACAAAAAGGACATTGCTTTAAAGTAAACTATTCAAAAGATATAAGGGGGGAAGAAAGGCAATATTAATTTAGAAGTCCAAGTTCAGTGTTCTAGAAGGATCTGACCTTACAAGTTAACAGAATCTGATTATTGGGAAAAGCTGATTAACTGGTGGAGAGCATAGAGAAGTTATGGATAAGCATAGAGAAATGGGAGTGACTCGGGAGCACTGTAATGGGTGTAACTCGATAAACCTAAGCTCCTTGTGGGAAGGGAGAAAGGGAAAACCAATGTTATCTTACATTTCATCTCTTTGAGGATAAGAGGTCATTGCTGCCCAGGGTAAGGAATAATAAACAACGTAAGGGTGGGGCTGAGCAAGGCACTATAACAAGGCTAGAGGAGCAAGGAGTGATTGAGTTTCCTGAGCATTTGTCTGAACGGAGAATCTCAGCTGCGCTTCCTCTAAGGTAACCTAGGGGAAGGTGAGTGTGGCTGAGACTGATGGAAAATCTTTAGAGGAAACTGAAACCCAAGCCTGGTAAATGAAGGTTTGAAACGTCTGTGGTCATCCTCAGACACATAGTGAAGCTTTCGAAAGTGACCCCATCGTCTTCTTCAATGCAGGAAATGAATTCTAACTTGTGTCTTCTCAGTTAAAACGCGTGCGGGAAACTGAAAAACAGTGTAAACCTCTTCTGGAAAGGAACAAGTGCCTCGCCAAGAGAAACGATGAACTGATGGTATCTTTGCAGCGCATGGAAGAGAAACTGAAAGCCATCACGAAGGAGAACTTAGAAATGGTGTGTGTCCCAGACACGGCAGAACTGCCGCTCCCTCCCACGTATTATTCCCAGAACCTGACGTATTGTATTTTATCTATTTTTAAACTGCAATGCTATTTACGAGTTTAAGATTTTCCCTTATGTAAGCAAGGAGCCTTTAAGGATGAAAGCAAGAGAAGGTTGCTGGCTCTGAATTCTCTGTGGTTTCTAAATTTGCAGGACTGTAGGAGTGCTTCCAGGAATCTGTACGGTCTCCAAAAGCCCTGAAATAGAGAAGCAAAGCTCCAACATCCCCCTCCTCAACCACAGACGCTTCCTTCCAAGAATTTCTCTAATGTAGTCTTTATAAAAATGTACTTGAGGGACCCTTCATATTCTAAGACTTTTTTGTAGTGGCGGGGAGAAAGACCCCATCATTTATGTTATATATAGATAAGTGACATGTTAATGTGCTCATCACCAGACTTCCTATTGCCACTGTAACGATCCACAGACATTCCCCTTGATTTTAATTTATTGCAACAGATCAAATGACTTGAGAATTTTAGTCAGGGCTGGAGAAATAGTGCAGTAAGTAAGGTGCTCATCTCACATGTGACTGATCCCAGTTCAATCCCTGATACCCAACATAGAACCCCAAGCACTACCAAAAGTGACTCTTGAGTGAGGATCCAAGAATAAGCCCAGAACACTGCATGTGTCCCCCATCTCCCCACAAAAAAATGGATTTTAGTCATGTGTGTGCATAGTTAAACAAAGCAGCTTTCATAAATTTAGATGGAGCTTCAGAAAGTTTCTAGAAATATTTAAATGACTAAAGTTTGTGATTTTTATAGCCTGTGCCTGCACTTTCTTCTTTTCAAACCCAGAGAGAAAAAATAACATCCCACCCACCCTTGAAGAAATTAAAATCTTTGAATGACCTTGACCAAGCTAATGAAGAGCAAGAAACAGAGTTTCTAAAACTTCAGGTCATTGAGCAACAGAACATCATTGATGAACTCACAAGGGTACGTCTTGATCATTGTATAGATTCTAAACCGTAGGGGCTGGAGCGATAGCACAGCAGGTAGGGTGTCTGCCTTGCATGCAGCCAACCCGGGTTCGATTCCCAGCATCCCATATGGTCCCCTGAGCACTGCCACAAGTAATTCCTGAGGGCAGAGCCAGGAGTAACCCCTGTGTATTGCCAGGTGTGACCCCCCCCCCCAAAAAATCTAAACCATAGGGCCTGGAGAAGACTCTAAAGACAGTGTGCGGACTTTGCATGACAAAGGCCCTCAACACAACAAGCTTCCCCACAGCTGGACCAGGAGCAACCCCAAGAATCAAGCTGAGAGTAACCCTTAAGCTCCTATGAATGTGATCCCCATAGCTACATAGATAAATAAACTTCATTCCAAAACATTTTCTATTATTAAATTCTTTTGTAACCTTTCAATGCTAACCATCTGTTCATTTGGTAGCACAATAAGTACAAAGCACATGAGAATAAACCTTTCAAATTCATTATGAGCTATCATAATCATAATTGTATCTCATAATCAATGACTTTCCAGTATCAAGATTCTGAGATTCAGAGATTTATTTTGCCAACAGTAACAAGGCCTTGTTCTTCCTCTTACCCAAAAATTCAGTGTCTCACATACAGTCCGCATCTAATTAATGAACAGCATCATAATTAGCACTGTAGCACTGTCCTCCTGTTGTTCATCAATGTACTCAGGCGGGCCCCAGTAACATCTCAATTGTGAGACTTGTTACTGTTTTTGGCATATCAAATACACCACAGGTAGCCTGCCAGGATCTGCCATGTGGGCGGGATACTCTTAGTAGCTTGCCGGATTCTCTGGGTTGTAAATCTGGGTTTAAATCTGGCTGTAAAGCAAGGCAAGTGCTCTACCTACTATTCAATCTTTCTGGCCCCAAGTCCTGGGTATTTTATATTATAAGAAACTATTCTTATTATCTTGCCTATCCCTCCAGTATAGCACAATAGCACAGTGGGCAGGGCGTTTGCCTTGCGCGCAGCTGACCCGGGTTTGGTTCCTCCATCCCTCAGAAAGCCAGCAAGCTACCAAGAGTATCCCGCCCACATAGCAGAGCCTGGCAAACTACCACGGCATGTTCAGTATGCCAAAAACAGTAACAAGTCTCACAATGAAGACGTTACTGGTGCCCCCTCGAGCAAATCGATGAACAACAGGAGGACAATGCTATAGTGCAATCATAGTTAGAGAGCAGCGAAAATGCCAGTTCTGCTTTCTTGACCTTGACCGCTGGGCCTGCTGAAGTATCTAGAGCAGTTACGATAATCCTGCTCCTTGAGACCTATTGTTATCCATAAGGGTGAACTAAGATCTCAGGTGCTTTGATGTTTTACCTTTGGCCTGTCCTTATTCTGTGAATGACTAATCTTACTTCAGGACAAACTGTAGATTTGAAAAGTCTTTCCTTTGTTTTCCAGGACCGAGAAAAGCTCATCCGTAGGAGAAAGCATAGAAGAAGTTCCAAACCAATTAAGGTAAAGACAAAACTAGGTTATCAGGTTTCTGACTCATACCCAGTCAGACAGGTGAGACTTGCCAAGGAATCTTCTGCAAAGATGTGATAAATCAGATGTCCCTGAACTAAAGCAAGCCATGAATCTAATTTGCTAGAAGAAAATCTCTTGACATTCCTCAAAAGTCCAAAAATTATTACATTTGTATATTTTTGCGTGAAAGTGTTTGTTTTAGTAAGACTTTCTGCGTAGAGATGGTTATGGGCTGTTTATTGTGAAAAGGGTTGTCTGAAAAATTGAGGAATTGAGGATGTGTTCAGGGTTGTCTGAAAAATTGAGCAATTTTCAAGCAAATGCCAAAGATTTTATCTCTCCCACTGCATATTAGCATCTCATATCCACCCGGTAATTGATAGTACACTTTTGTTTTTAATTCTTACCCACAAATATCCAATATAGTTTATTCCTTAGTTTATATACTTGTTTGATTTTTGGTTTTGGTTTTTTTAATCAAGGGTATAATTTGATTTTGATGTGGAAATAGAGTTTGACAATCTGAAAATTTCTTTCATTTGACTGCCATGGATTTTACCTGATACATTTTTAAAACTGAATAAAGTGAAAATGTCAAGAGGTTCCAGTGTTTCTAGAAAAAGGCAAAATTAACACCTCTTCCTTTAAATAATCAGAACGGGAAAATATAAAAGAGCAGAAGTGGAGCTGCTGTGTTCGTATCCCCAATTTTTATTTTGTCAGTGACGCATGAGTGATCCACTTCTGTTTGTTTGCACATTTTCCAGTTGACTATCTCTCACCAATATATCAACTTTCTCACTTTTGGTTGTGCCAGTAAATGTCTACTTTCACTCCATTAGAGGCCTGTTTTGGACCCCTTTATTGGCTATGATGAGGACTCGATGGATTCAGAGACATCCTCCATGGCCTCGTTTAGAACAGACCGGACACCAGCTACTCCTGATGATGACTTGGATGAAGTAAGTTCTTTTAATCTTCTTACTACATCTTGCTTTAAATGAGTGAATAAGCATTTTGCTCTTACCTCTTTTTTGAACAGCACAAAGTAATCTCTTAGTAGTGGCCAATTTTGAGAGCACACTTGACTTTGTAACCTCCTGGGAAATGCTCCACTTACTCATGTCACTCTTTTAGAAATATCTCTAGACTTCAGCTCTATCTTGAAGTCTTCTTTCAAAATAAAAGCTATTTGTCTTCCTAGTTATTCATCATACTTTTATAGGGAAGGCATGAACCAAAGTACAAGCTTTCAGATACAATATAAGATGGTGTTTAGCAAAGTGTGCTTTTGTACACCACCCTCATAGAATAATTTTGGAATTAAATTACCATAAAAATTCCTGGACTTTCTCCCCTAGATATCCTAACTTAGCACCTTGGGTAGATCTCTAAGCCTACCTTTTCCCCCAAATATCTTAGTTATTGTATTATGTCTGAAGTTTAAAAACCTTAAACTGCAAAATGTTTTGAAAATATCTCTGGGGAAGCAATTGGTCGATATGAATATTGAAACATGAGACTCAAATTTTGAAGGATATTTTCCTCAAATTTGAATCAAGAACCCGGGTTAAATTTTTCTCATCTAGATCAAAAATTGAGTGTAATTCAAGCTCAACTCAGAAATGCATGAATAACTAGCTGCTTCTTTTGTTAATAAATATTTCCACAATGTCCATCTTAAAAATGTTACAGTATTGTGTTCATGCACACCTTTTAAAATCAATCAGGGGCCAGAGAGTTAGTGCAGGGGTTAAGGCATTTGCCTTATGTGTGGCCAAACCTCATTCTATTTCCAGTACCCCGTCATCCCCTTAACTTTGATGGGTGCAGTCCTGGAGGTCTGAGAACATTGCTGCATGTGGCCTGGTAATCTCCAGCACCAGAGAACCCAAGCAACACTATGACCTAGGGTTCTTGCCTTAAACTTGCAAGCCCCGTGGACCAAGAATTGTGGGAGGAATCCCTGCTTATGGGGACCCCTAAATGATACAAAGAATACAAATAATTTTTTAAGTATTTTAAGTTCTCTTTAAAGTATTCACATTAATATTTCATAATGCATAAAACAACTGAACATAACACAATTATTTTCTTAACCTAAGAGTTTAGCTGCTGAAGAATCTGAGCTACGATTTCGACAGTTAACTAAAGAATACCAGGCCCTCCAAAGAGCATATGCCCTCCTGCAGGAGCAGACTGGAGGCATCATTGATGCAGAAAGGGAAGCCAAGGTCAGTATACATTGGCCTGCTAGTGGCCGTCATAGCCTAAAGTACTTTGGATGTAGAAATATCAATAGGATAGCCTTCCCCAGTGCTTCTCTTCATTGCAGCTTTTGAACCATTTTATCTTTTATGTCAACTAATCTAGAATCTAGAGACAGTAGAACCAGCTAGATCTATGTTTTGTTTCTTTAAAGATAGTTAAGTGCATAGTTCTTATGCTTTCTGTTTGAAAATGTGTATCTTCAAAGGCACACCATATTGAAATTTGACAATCCATTTCTTTAAATTTTTACTTGGAGAGAAAAAGAGTTTTTTATCTTTCAGTAGGCATTCAGTTAGGCATTTTCTTAATAAATTCACAGCATTACATTTTTCTGCTTATCAAGCTCTTTGACTGACAAAGTATCATTTAATGCATATAATAACTCCCTAAGGTAGACATTTTAGAAAAGAGGAATTTAAGAGCGAGAGAAATTCATAGAGTTGCCTGAGATTACATAGCTAATGGAAAACTGGAATTTCAATTCAGATATTACTAGGTCAGATGTTCTTTCCTGTACGTCACAGCTGCCTCTCATAAGCTTATTTCAAAAACCAAAATGAAATGCACGTAGTGCTATTGCTTAACTTTTAACGAGTACTTGCTGTGTTCTAGTTATAGCAATAAGGACTTTACATACAATATTTTTATAATCCTAAAAATCCTATGATTGTTATGTCAGTAGTGGGAAATGAAAGAGGAAATAGGATTCCAGTATGCCTTTGCTTAAAGCTAACCTTTGTTAGCTTTAAATGGGAATCCAGTACACCTTTGTTTAAAGCTAACATTGGTAGCCAAGTTACATTAAATCTAGAGTATGAACCTAGTCCCTCTAAATTCAGAATGGTATGCCTGACCCACAGATTCATGTACATTGACCAAGAAATGTGACCACTCAGTTTTTTTTTTCTTGCTTTGTATTTAAAGAGTCCACAATAATCTGAGGAGTGTCTTAGCAACTATTATCGGTCACTTTGTAGAAAAGAATAGATAGTAGATACTAGTAATATATCTTTTAAAGGCATAAAATGGGGCCAGGGAGAGAGTACAACAGTTAAGAGAGAGTACATGCACCTGGGTTTTCTATCTCTGGTACTACATGGCTTCAAATGCATCACCAGCTGTGACTTCGAGTGCTTCCCAGCCAGTGGGAGCTCAGAGCACTGCATCCTTCGCCTAGCGCTGAACCACCAGTTCATCTGACCAAGTCTTGCAAAGATTAGCATGCATGGGGGTCCCCATGTATTTCCCCTGACAGATAAGGCAGTCTACATGAATATGCATGTTCATATCAGTGAATAAACATATTTGCATGAATCAGTTGTGAGGAGCAGGGAGATCTTAAAGAGATCAGACGGACCTGAGTTGGATCTCCAGGACCACATAGCCTCCTAAACCTCACCAAATGTATCCCATAAAGGTCCCCAAGTACCACCAAGTTATAAGAAATCCTTTCTTGTTGTACTCACTTGTTGAGTTCTGGAATTTTGATTTTACCAGGCGCAAGAACAACTCCAAGCTGAGGTGCTAAGATATAAAGCCAAAATTGAAGATCTGGAAGCAACCCTGGCTCAAAAGGGGCAGGTAGGCATTTGACTGTTAGCCCTTCTCCACAAGCAGAGAATTGGATTTGACCTTCCTCTAGATGGCCCCGTGCATGGGCCTGCATCCAGGACATGGCTTGGCTCGCCATAGTGACCTTTCTCAAACTGTCAGAATGTTCAGCTCTATGTCTCTGTCCCTGGTGTTTTTCTGGCCAGAATGTGAACCCAGCTACAGTGCAACAAGTGAAGTCGGGCAAAAGGGAGTGCCCAAGGAAAAAAAAAAAAGGAACCCTATATTATAATCTAAAGTTGTCATAAAATATCAGGACAAGGACCCTACCTCCAGCTGCATTCTTTGCCTCTCTGCTACATTTATGGTTCTGCATTTTAATGTTTTCCATCCATATGTATCTGGCCTGTGTGCATTCTGACCCTTTTCACTTTTTGCCTGTGTGGTCACTTCTGAGTCCCCAGAAGGCTGGTCCTGGATTATTCATCCTGGAAAAAGGCAGAGATAGTGAGTGACAATGAGAAGGGGGTTCAATTTTCTTGGCAACTTTGAATAGGGAGCTGGCAAGAATGGGGGGCACCTACCACTCTTTGGCAGACAAGGCAAACTGGGTGAAAAGAAGACAGTTCTGGCAAAGTAGTGTGACAACACATGCTCTCTCGTGCCCCTCCAAAATGCTGACTGCGCCATATTCTTTGTCAAACAGGATTCACACTGGGTAGAAGATAAGCAACTTTTCATTAAGAGAAACCAGGAGCTTTTAGAAAAGGTATGTTGGTCGCAACACCCTAGTGGGGTAGAGGAGAAAACGATGAGAGATCCAGGAGCAGCAGGGGGTCCTCTCAGGAGTGGCACAGGGGCTCGGGGAAGGGTTGGCTTTGCCGGCACTGTGCTCTCCTCTGCTGCGTGTGCAACTGCATCCCTGTCATTGCCATTACCATCAGTTAAGTGGCACGTGTGCATGGCTCTGCGCTGGGCATTGTACCTGCTGGGAAGGATGTGATCCCTGAAACCTACTGAGATTTGTTAACTATATGTAGTTAACAAATATATATATATTGTATATATCCTATATATCCTATATATGCATATATATATATATAGACACCCACACGTGCACACATCCTGTGTGATTGTCCATCTTCAAAACACACTGAATAGTATCTGTTGTTTTGTGTAAGGAAGGGGCTCCAAACCTATGCCACAACATGGCATAGACTAAGTTCTTGTATGCTTTTTGCTAAGCTTAGCAGTGTGTGTGTGTGTATATATATATATATATATATTAATGGAAGAACTTCTTAAAAATGGTATCCAAAATGTTATGTACAGAGACTGTTCAACAAATCAAGATGCAAAAATTATACTTAAGGCTCAATAGATATTACTTATTTTGGTTATCTAGACAAAGATCTTTTGTTTAGGTACAATTAAATGTAAAAGAAATCATGTTAAAACTAACGCTGGCTTTTTCTTTGGTATTTAGCTTCCCCAAATCTGGTGAGGTGGTTCCAAAGCATCTTATGTAGCTCTGAACAAAAACTGAATTGGAAAGCATACAGTTATTTCATTTGTCCAAATGAGATAACCATATAAATTAATGTATTTTTATTTCCACCAAGATTGAATAGACTTGATATACCATAGAGTTGCCTTCAACATCCTGGCAACATAAGAAAGGCAAGAGGTATTTGTTTTTTCTCCCTGTTTTGGCAAGTTAGAACATCCTAATAATTTCTGCATAATAAGAGATGATGATGTAGACATGAAAAGATGTGGTTGGAATGAAAATGAGGACTCACAGAAAGGTCTAGGATCCCTAAAGAAACTTCACAAGACATTAGTCCTGACCTATAAATTGCAATCTATGAACCCCAAATCAAACTGTTGTCCATCAGAGGCATGGATCTCCAGAAACATCTTCTCCTGGTCCTCCAAATCCAAGATTCTAAGCAGTAGAATCTCTTTATTGATCCAAACCAACTTTGAAAATTATTGATTCACAAAACATTAAAAAAATCCTCAATTGGGCTGGAACAATAGCACAGCGGGGAGGGCGTTTGCCTTGCACGCGGCCAACCCAGGTTCGATTCCCAGCATCCCATATGATCCCTGAGCATTGCCAGGAGTATTTCCTGAGTGCAGAGCCAGGAGTATCCCCTGTGCATCAATGGGTGTGACCCAAAAAAAAGCAAAAAAAAAAAATCCTGAATCAAGGGACAGTGAAACAGTACCTGAGTTAAGGCACTTACCCTACATGAAACCAACCCCATTCATTTGTACACCATGTACGGTCCCTGAACACTGCCAGGAGTAATACTAGGACAAAGAGCCAAGAATAAGCCCTGAATACTGCTGAATGTACTCCCTCCAAAAAAAGTTGATGACATTAATTGATGTCACATAATATCTCACTATTTTCTCAAGATGTTTTCCTATGTTTTTTTTATCATAAAGCAATCAGTAAAATAGAATTTTAGTTGTCTCAAAGGAGCACAGAAATAAGTGTTACCACATTTTTTTTTACCAAATGTTTTTCATTATAATTTCCCTTGCCTTTGATTATTTGGGACTTACATAAGGTAAACATGCACAGTTAGTAGCAAAAGCAATCCATAATATATTGCAGGTCAGAAAGATTTTTTTCATCCCTGGTAGACATGGATGCTGTATATAATCAAGACATGTTTGTACTCGACTAGCGTGATTTCCTGCGTCATCAGGTTATGAGTCTCTATAAGAAAGGCTTTATAGGGCCTCTCGGAATGGGAGATGCGTACTGAAAGTAGACTATAGACTGAACATGAGGGCCACTTAATACTTCTATTGCAAACCACAACACCCAAAAGAAGAGAGAGAGCCAAAGGGAATGCCCTGTCACAGAGGCGGGGTGGGATGGGGGGGGCAGGGTGGGGGTGGGGGGAGGGATGCTAGGACCATTGGTGGTAGAGAATGGGCAATGGTGGAGGGATGGGTACTCAATCATTGTAACTGAAATGCAAGCATGAAAGTTTGTACATCTGTAACTGTACCTCACGATGATTCACTAATAAATTTTTTTTTTTTTTAAAAAAAGGCTCTGGGGAGATAGGACTGGGGAGATCATACAGTTGGTAAAGCACTTGCCTTGCATGCTACTGACCTCGATTCACTCCACAAGATCTCAGTGATCCCCTGGGTTCACCAGGAATGATTCCTGAGTGCAGAACCCAGAGTAACCCCTGAGTATCACCAGGTGTGGCAAAAGAAAAAAAAAAAACGGGGTTAAAAAAAAGGGTCTGTAAAACACTGTTAGAAAGCCTATATGAAAATAAAAGAAAAAGATGTTGCTTCTAAATGGGTAGGCCAGAGCAGACTTTTGGGGGAGACTTATGACTCTGGTATACAAGGACATGTAGGAGTTTCTTACATTGAAAAGAATTGAACAGAGCTATGAACACATAGAGAGTTTAGGGGATTGTCGGTCACAGATTGGAGTTTCTAGATTTGTGTGTGTGTTTGTTTATATGTGTTCACATGAGACTGAGTTTAGAGATGATATTGGCAATAAATGAAACTGAAAAGTTAGGTGGTAACGAGAATATTAGAGGGTTAAATTCTGTTAGAAGAGTTTGACTTTATTCTGTACTTAATTGGAATTCAGTAGTTTTGTTTATAATCAGAGCTGGTTTTTTTTTAATTTTTTATTAGTGAATCACCGTGAGATAAAGTTACAGACTTACAAACTTTCATGCTTGCATTTCAGTCATACAATGATCAAATACCCATCCCTCCACCAGTACCCATTTTCCAACACCAATGGTCCCAGCATCCCTCCCATCGCCCCTACCCAGTCCCCTCCACCCCACCCCTTCTCTGTGGCAGGGCAATCCCATTTGCTCACTCTCTCTTTTTGGGTGTTGTGGTTTGCTACAGAAGTATTAAGTAGGCATCATGTTCAGTCTATAGTCTATTTTCAGCCCATATTTCCCATCCCTAGTGGGCCCACCTACCACCCTTTTCTTGGTGGTCCCTTCTCTATCTGAGCTGTTTTTTCCCCCAGCATGTGAGGCCAGCTTCCAAGCTGTGCAGTAATCCTCTTGGTACTTATCTCTACTATTCTTGAGTGTTAGTCTCCCATTCTGTTACTTTATATTCCACAAATGAATGCAATCTTTCTATGTCTGTCCCTCTCTTTCTGACTCATTTCACTTAATATATTTTTCTTGTTGATTCACCTATATGCAAATTTCATGACTTCATCTTTTCTAACAGCTGCATAGTATTCCGTTGTGTATATGTACCAAAGTTTCATTAACCAATCATCTGTTTTCTGGCACTCGGGTTTTTTCCAGATTCTGGCTATTGTAAACAGTGCTGCAGTGAACATATATGTGCAGATGTCACTTTTACTATACTTTTTTGCATCTCAGGGGTATATTCCCAGAAGTGGTATTGCCGGGTCAAATGGGAGCACAATTTCTAAATTTTTGAGAAGCGTCCATACTGTTTTCCAAAAGGGCTGAACCAGTCGGCATTCCCACCAGCAGTGAAGGAGAGTCTCCCCACATCCTCGCCAACACCAGTCACTTTTATTCTTCTTGATGTGGGCCAGTCTAATCAGAGCTGTTTTTAAACGTTATTTCTCTTGGGGCTGGAGCAATAATACAGCGGGTAGGGCATTGGGCATTTGCCTTGCACGTGGCTGACCAGGGTTCGATTCCCAGCATCGCATATGGTCCCTCAACCACTGCCAGGAGTAATTCCTGAGTGCAGAGCCAGGAGTAACTTCTGAGCATTGCTGGGTGTGACCCAAAAAGCCAAAGAAAAGAAAGTTATTTCTTTGACATCTTGTAACACCAGAAATAATAGATTGAAAAATTCCCTTAATTTTTCTGTCAAATCACGTTCTAGGACATTGTTCATGAACAGGACATAATGCATGCTCTCGGATTCTCTTCAAAAGGCCTCTAGTCTGTGTGTCAATGAATGGAGTTGTTCTTTAGTACTGTTTTTTATTTTTATTCTTTAATTAAATGACTTTGATTTACAAAGTTATTGATAATTGAGTATTAGGCATATTCCACTCCTAAGCCCACCACTAACGTCAACTTCCCTCCACCAGTGTTCCCAAGGTCTGCCCCTACCCCCTCCTGTCACCTTGACAGACACATTTCAAAGTTCAATGCTTGTACTTCAGATCTCATGTTTGCAGTATTGTTGAGTCTGTGCTTTGGATATATAGCTATACCGCTCTCCCACCTCACCAGTATACCCAAGTCCCCTGACTCCTATTCCTCCATTATTTCCCTTTCTCTTCTTCCTTCCCACCTTGATTTATTTTCCTCTCTGTCATTCTCCTCCGTATACTCTGGGGCCAAAGGTGACCTAGCACTTTTTTTCTGACATAGCAAACTCAAGCAATGGATAACTAGAAGGAAAACCAGGTCTTATTCACATCTACTTAGGTCTTCCTCCATTTTTCTCCTTCCTTCCTTCCTTCCTTCCTTCCTTCCTTCCTTCCTTCCTTCCTTCCTTCCTTCCTTCCTTCCTTCCTTCTTTCCTTCCTTCCTTCCTCCCTTACGGTATAGAACTCTAAGTTAATTTATTCACTGAGTGAATGAATGCTATCCATGCTTGCTTTGCAAAATTATAAATGCCATTTGCACTGGTGACCTAATTTGGGATTTACTTTATTAGATAGAAAAACAGGAGGCAGAAAATCACCGATTACAACAGGAACTACAAGATGCCAGAGACCAAAATGAGCTGCTGGAATTTCGAAACCTAGAACTGGAAGTAAGGACATCATGATGATAATAATTAAAACAAGCATAATCAAAAAAATTTAAAAATAAAAAAGTAAAACAAGCATAATCATTTATATGCACTGAACATGCTCTTTGTGTGAGATGCTGGATTAAGGATGTCAGATCCATATTCTCCTTTGAAACTCATAACCAGAATTAAGATATTAGAAATCATCTCAGAGTAAATTACTTGCCCATATAACTAAATGGTATTAAAACACTGATGTAACTCGGAATTGGTTGTTCAGATTCTGTACTTTTCACTACTGTTGTATTCATTTAGAAAACTAATGAATACTATTTAAAATAATTTAACTATTATATATTAAACCTAATCAGTATTCCATCGCTTTTCATTGTTTCCATCCTTCACTGAATTCTGACTCATTAAATATTTAATTTAAAATGTGTTGCATACAAAAATATTTTACGATTAAATTGTATTTTTAAGCAAACTTTTCAGTTTCTAATGCATTTGTTCCAAGACTAAGCAGAGTTAGCATATTTTAGGAAATATTATGAAATCTGACCAAGATTTTAAAGTAGAATACATCAGTTAGATCAGATGTTGATTATATTATGCAGAATCTGGCTTAGAGCATTATTGTATGTGGGTATGAAAAGAATGAGAAAATACTTAAGTTGGTTTCTTAATTATTCAGCCAAAAATTTCTTTGGGGGGTTTGGGTGAGTTAGTGTTGCTGTGCTTCATTGAAATGTTGTCATTTTGGTAATCTCCACATCTTCCTCAGAAAGCTTGATTGGATTCAATATGCCAAAAATCACTAGTTGTAATAAAACTTCATGGCCAAAACTAGATGATTTACAAAACCTAAAAAATAAGTATTTATGCCTTAAATTGCAGCAGTATTTCTCATATTTTGATCGTGAAACATTTGCAAGTCTGGATGACACAATCCATCAATACCTCAGTTGAATGGTCAATTCTTTTCCATTAATTATAAGCACAAGGATCTGAGAGATAGTACAGGGATTGACACCTGTCTTGCATGCAACTTACCTTATTACCATCTATTACCATCACCACATGGTTCCCCAAGCATCTCTAGGTGTGTCCCTGGAAGTTTTCTGAGCACCACTAAGTGTGACCTGGATAATTTCTGGCACCACAGAACCTTAGCAGCTCTATAGAGAACTTAAACCACCTGCCTAGTTGGTCAAGAATTGCTGGTAGCATCCCTGAACCTCCTGAATAGCACTTGAAGAAAAAAAAAAAGAGAAAAAAGAAAAAAAAAAAGCATGAACACCTTAAGTTTAATTTCTTTCCTCAATGACATGATAAATAGATAATAGCACAATAAACACAAACAACTAGTGTGTTTTATCAGTTGCTGGCTTTTTTGAAACTTCCCATTGATTCTTTACTGTATTTTTAAGGAAAGAGAGAGACGATCTCCTCCATTTAATCTGCAAATCCACCCATTCTCAGACGGTGTGAGTGCTCTACAGATATACTGTATGAAAGAAGGTGTCAAGGTAGGTACATGTTAAACTTTTTTCCTTTGTAGAAGAATCTGCTCGTGATATTTGTTTTTGGTCACTTGATGTCACTTTGATACAATCTATGTAGAAATTATATTTAATTCACACCTGATTTATAGGAAAATCAGTAAAATCTGAAATAAAATGTGAGAAGTATGAATGATAATAGCAAAGAATACAGGAATCTGTGATTATTTAAAACAAAATAATATAAAAGAATGATACAGAACCCATACTGCTACAGATAATTACTTAGTGATAAGAAATATTAAACAAATTCAAGAAACCTATTTAAACTATACCAGATAGATATCTACACAATGGAATACTATGCATCTGTTAGAAAGGATGAAGTCATGAAATTTGCATATAACTGGATTAACATGAAGAGTATCATGTTAAGTGAAATGAGTCAGAAAGAGAGGGACAGACATAGAAAGATTGCACTCATTTGTGGAATAAAAAGTAACAGAATGCGAGACTTACACCCAAGAATTGTAGAGCTGTGTACCAGAAGGATTGCTCTATGGCTTGGAAGCCGGCCTCATATGCTGCGGGAAAAGGCAGCTCAGATAGAGAAGGAACCACCAAGTAAAGGGTGTCTGGAGGGCCCACTCGGGATGGGAGATGCGAGCTGAAAGTAGACTATAGACCGAACATGATGGCCACTCAATACCTATATTGCAAACCACAACATCCAAAAGGAGAGAGAGAGCAAAAGGGAATGCCCTGCCACAGAAGCAGGGTGGGGTGGGAGGGACACGGGGTGGGGGTGGTGGGAGGGATACTGGGATCATTGGTGATGGAGAATGGGCACTGGTGGAGGGATAGGTACTCGATCATTGTATGACTGAAACGCAAGCATGAAAGTTTGTAAATCTGTAACTGTACCTCACGGTGATTCATGTAAAATTTTTTTAATTTAAAAAATAAATAAAATATACCAGATAGAAATTATTTGTTAAGACCCCCCCTTTTTTATATTATTCTAGGGGATACAGAATTCATAATCTTGGAAGTTTAGTATTGAAAGAGATTGCAATCATCTAGCCCACTATCATCTCTTTTGACAATTTTGGGAGGTTGATTCTTTTGAAAGGACTTATAATATATTATATGTTGCTTACTTAAATAAAATACAATTCTAACTTTAGTGTTGTTAGAAAAAAATTTTAATATTAGCATTCAAGTTCTTTACCACCCAAAAGAGAGCGGTCTTTTTCATCCTGTTGTCATTTAATGTAATAATGTCACATCGTAAGTAAGTTTTACAGAGTATGGTTTTCCTGGTGTCTCCTATCATTTGCCCCCACTCTGAACTACCAAATATATTTGGCCTAGTTGCCTTCTCTCTACCTATGAGATTGAGTTAGATGTTCTTCTGCTGACAGGAATCTGCTACACTGCTATTTGAACTCTATTGATGAGTGGTGATGAGATTAAAAAGTATGCGTACATGGGGAAGGTTGTGGCTTTAAGGGTCAAATTCCATCTAAAGGGCTGGAGCAATAGCACAGCGGGTAGGGCGTTTGCCTTGCACGCGGCCGACCCGGGTTCGATTCCCAGCATCCCATATGGTCCCCTGAGCACGGCCAGGGGTAATTCCTGAGTGCAGAGCCAGGAGTAACCCCTGTGCATCGCCAGGTGTGACCCAAAAGGCAAAAAAAAAAAAAATTCCATCTAAAACCCCTTCCATGGTCTTTAAACTTCTGGCCTTCCTTGGGCTACGTGAGAATTTTCAAACCAAAGCAGCCCTTTGATTCAGCTCTAATTAAATGGAAAGCACTTTACTTTGTCTTTTCTTAGATTTTTTTTTCCTCAGAGGAGCCAGAAACAACCTATGCAAATGTATGTTATTTATATTTAAGAGTTTTTAATTAAAGTTCATTTTCTTTGAAGTGACTACAAATATAGTAAAAATAAGCTATTTATCATAAGATGAAGTGATGTGAAACACTCAAAAAATAAAAATGCTCTCTGATTTTGTCCTGGGCAGTCAAAATCACAACCTGGTTATTGAAAGTGATTGCTATTTTTAACATATTTTGTTTACCTATTACCTTTCTTTTAAGTTGAAATCTATCATAGTTGAAAAAAATTGATTACCAAAACAAGTGTATAAGCAAATCAAAGAGTCCTAGACTCATATATAATCACTTAATCCTGCAGATCAGTCTATGAAGGAGATATTAATGATTTGCATTTTGCAATTGTTGAAATGGAAGATGAACTATCTCATTTTCCTAGACACACAACTTAAAAGACATACTTAAAAGTTGAAACCAAGTGGGTCAGTATGAAAACAATTTAAGAAAGAACAAGCCTTAAGCTATCTTCTCTAACTTAAGGTTCAAATACAACTAGAGTAGTTTATCACATTGTGTCTTCAACTTTATTTTGCAGGATGTAAATATTCCGGATCTCATAAAACAGCTTGATATCTTGGGTGATAATGGGGTAAGTATGAATCGATTTGATGTAGTGATGATGCAAATTTTAATTTAAAAAAAATACTTGCCAATACATCATGTGCATAATAGCAAGTGAGAAACCATCTTCATATAAAGATGTAGCTCCCTGTTGAGAATTGACTGTTTTATCAGAATAACTTGGTTGGTAAAGGTTTATAAGGCTCTCTGGAAAAAGCTAGTGGCAGAAATGGGAACTTGTAAAGTGCTTTTTATGGGCAGGTTTGAGATGTAAATGTCGTCCAAGTCTGCAGTGATTAAAGCTAATTGCCTTTTGACTGTTGCTCGAGGCATCTGGCAGGAAATCAGTCATGCAGTCTCCAGTGCTATTAGGTAGTAGGGCTACTCCCGTAAAAATGGAAGCTGGAGAGATAATATGTCTAGTAAGGTGATTTCCCTGCAAGCAGTCAGCCTGGGTTTGATGCCCAGTAGGATACCTAATACCCCAGGTTCCTCTCTACAGTCCTTCAGTGCAGAGCCAGGAGTAGGCCCTGAGATTGCTGGGTGTGAACAAAAACGGACAAGGAGACTGTAATTTCTTTTATTCTCCAAGTAGGATCAAGGGATATAAATTCAGTGACAGGAACATTCATTGTGATACATGTAGTCTATAGGAGTCACACCTTTTTTTTTTTTCACTTAAGAGAAATTGAAAAAAGCAAATAATCAAATAAGTCACATGGGACTAGAGTGATAGCACAGTGGGTAGGGCGTTTGCCTTGCACGTGGCTGACCTGGGTTTGATTTCCAGCATTCCATATGGTCCCCTGAGCACCGCCAGGAGTGATTCCTGAGGGCGGAGCCAGGAGTAACCCCTGCGCATCGCTGGGTGTGACCCAAAAAGCAAAAAAATTTAAAAATTTAAAAAAATAAGTCACATAAAACGATGCTAATTGATTATTTTTTACTTTATTTTGGTTTCTGCTTTTCTAAATCTGTGACTTTTATTAATATATCCTTATACAAAAACTATATATTTATATATATAAATTCAGTAGTAACAATATAATTGATTAATAATTAATTTATATACATTAATTAATTAATATATAAATATGAAAACTATATATTTATCTATAAATTCAGTGGTAACACTATGATTAATTAATAATTAATTAATAAGTAATGATATTAGAAAATCATATTTCTATCACTGTCACTGTCATCCCATTGCTCATCAATTTGCTCAAGTGGGCACCAGTAACATCTCCATTGTGAGGATTGTTGTTACTGTTTTTGGCATATCGAATATGCCAGGCTCTGCCGTGCAGGCGGGATACTCAGCCTGCCGGGCTCTCTGAGAGGGGCGGAGGAATTGAACCCAGGTCTGCTGCGTACAAGGCAAATGTCCTACCCACAAATTTGGGGTGAATCCTTGAAAAATTATTTAGTCATCAGGCTGAGCACATGCCATGTGCAGGACACTGGGGTTCTTTACACAGCACTGTATTGTTCACCAGAGAGGAAAAACAGAATTACTACTCATAAGAACATTTTGTGAAGGTTTCCTGTGTGCACGGGCAGTAATCTGTGTCAGGCAGAAAATATTTTCTGGGGTTGAAGAGATAGATAGTACAGCAGATAAGACACTTGCCTTGCACACAGCTAACCTGGACTCAATCCTTGTCCCCCCATAAGGTCCCCCAAACACTGCCAAGAGTGATCCCTGAGTTCAGAGCCAGGAGTAAGCCCTGAGCACAGTTGGCGAGGTCCCAAACCAAATAAATAAAGATAAAACAAATATTTTCCAAAGTGTCTTCAGCTTTTTTTCTTTTTTTTTTCTTTTACAGAATTTAAGGAATGAAGAACAAGTGGCCATAATTCAGGCTAGTACTGTGCTGTCCCTGGCAGAAAAGGTAATAATTTGAACATTCAAACCACCGTAGTGTCATCTAACCCCTGATAAGCAGGGTCGGGTTTAAGATTCATTCCCTTCACACTTAATTTGCATCCCTAAATACCTAATAAATATTTTATTTTTAAGGGTGATGAAAAAAAAAACAGCGAGAATGAGAATGTGTAAAGAAAATCTATACACTGATTTGGGATGGGTAGATAATTCTTCTTTTACGAATCTTTTAAACTAGAAAAATATAATTATATAAAATATATCAATATAATTATATGTCTATATGATCTATATAACATATAATCCTATATAACACTATAATATAATTCTTCAAAATTGAAAATGTTATTAAAAACAGAAATCATGGGGTCAGAGAAATGGTGGGGGAGTTATATACATAACACATATTGTTTCCAGCTTACCCTGTAACCTGGAGGGACGCACTGCAAAGCTTGATATGGGAGTGTTCATGTACTCTGGCCCCCTGGTGTCTAAACCTATTAAATGGCAAAGAGAGAAGGAAGAGTTATATGATTAGTTATATTCAGGGTGTCATGAGTATAGAGATAGACATAAAAGCCATGTGTTCATAGTTGAATAAAATGAGAACAGTGTGCTTCTTGAGATGCTTTCATAATCCCCAAATGTATAAGAGGCTTTCTAAGAAAAGAAACCACGGGTAAGCAGTCAACTTTCTGCAGTGTTAAGTGAGGAAATAGTATAGGTCAGATAACCCAGTTATGTTACTCAAAGCAAAAACATAAGGAAAAACAATAGGAGGTACAGTGGTAAAGGCTACTATGAAATCAAAGAGCACTTAAGGACAGTCCTCCTTTTGGATCACGAGTCTGGCAAACCTGAAGTGTGGGAAAAGGATATTTAGCTGACAACTGGGGAAGTTTTAAGATAAAGTGGCTATCCAAATACAAAAGGAATTAATAATTAATTTTGCAAGGTACAAAAATGACTTGGTGATTATGGATAAAGGACTTGCATTTTAGGGCCATAAAGAAGGAATGAAAGAAAGGCTTGGTTGCTTCATACTTCTTCAATAGATAAAAGAAACTCTTCCATACCTTCCATACCCTACGTAGGAGTGATGTAACTTGTATTTAGGATTAAGTTCATTTAACACTTGCATCGCACTTCTCCTGCTAAGCACTATAGATAAATGCCAATGTGTTGGTACCTGTACATGCACATTTCACACATGAGGAATCTGAAGCACAGAGCAGAGACACAACTGAAAAAATGAAGCCAAGATTCACATGTACGCAGGGTCAATGATCTTAATCTGGGCACCAAACTTCCTTTCAAGCATCCAATTAAAAACAGGAAATACTTTACAGTGCATGTAGAAGCTTATCTGTTAGAGTTGCAGTTGACACCAACCTCTATTTATCTCCATTCGAAACTGGTAGTGAAACACAGCTTGGCTGTGGTATAAAGTGAGGAATGAGATAAATAAGACAAACCTGTCCCTAAAGGGACTCATGGTCTGTGCATCTACCCTTTGGCAGATCTTTGTAATTCATAGATCAAAGCCTTCCTTTGGGAATCAGAAATAAACATTTCTTCCTCCACATAATTCTAAATGTCAAACTTGAATGTTCTGAGACTAGTGATTTGAATAACAGTCTACTATGTTTCCAACATGTGACATAGCATTCAAATAATAGCATGACCTTATGTGAAATAGTTCGGGCTTTACTACACTTACTACTGTGAATGCTTTATCTTATTGTCCCTTCCAGCCATCCTATTTCCATCCTGTCCTTTCACTTTCACAGATGAGAAAACTAAGGCAGGGATATTCACTAACTAGTTTTGCATCATGGAAGTGAAAAGGAGAAAACACATAAATCTATCTGAAGTCTATGACTAACCTATTTAATTCACAGTGCTTTTAAAACATTATTTTGAGTTGCCATATGGTCCGACAATTCCACTTTTGAGCATCTACACCCAGGATAAAAACACATTCTTTCAAAAGGATATATATACACATTATTCATTGCTACATTTGGTCCTATTCATTGCTGCTCTTATTTCAATAACTAAAATATGGACTCATAGATGTCTAACAATAGATGAATGAATTATGAAGATGTAGCTTGTATACACAATGGAATACTTACTATGTACCTGCAAGCATTGATAAATCATGCAATTTACTGCAACCTGGTCTAAACTGGAAGATTACATTTTGAGTGAAGTAACCCAGAAGAAGAAAGGCAAACACAGGATGATCTCACTTATCTATCTATATAGAATAATTGCACCAAGAAATGAAATGTAATAAATAGGGGGTTCCTAGATCACCCTTGACCCCAGACTACAGCAAGAAAAGGAAAAGGAGAAAAGGAGATAAATCAGGGCTGAGGAAAGAAGAAGATGAGAAAGGGAAGTTCTGGAAGAACAGGGGCTGGGGCCTTAGTTCTACCAGTAATGTGGGAGAGTGGTATAGCCATGTATCCAAAACACAGACTCCACAATACTGAAAACATATCTAAGCTCTAACCACTGAAGTTTATAATGAATGTGAGGTGACAGGCAATAATGAGGAAGGGGAGGGATGGAGCATGGGAACACTGATGCAGGGAAGCTGACACCGGTGTCAGGATTGGGGTTGAAATACTAAATGCCTAAAACTCAACTATCAATAATTTTTTATAAATCACAGCTCCTTAAATAAATATTTTAAAAACAAAGCATGATTTACAGGAACATACAGTAGATAAAAGGCACCTGCTTTGCATGCAATCAACCTGGTTCGATGCCCAGTTCCCCATATGGTCCCCTGAGCCTGCTGGAACTAATCCCTGAGTGCAGAACCAGGAGTATAGCCAAGTATGGCCCCCAAACTAAACAAATCCAAATAAAATATTATTTATGATTTAAAGGAGAATTTTTTTCCTCAAGGATGTATAGGCAGCAAGAAAAAGGATAAATTAAAAGCTAAATCATATGCAAAGGCTATTTTCTCTTTCTCTCTTTTTCTCTTTCTTTCTCTTTTTCTCTCTCTATATATACATACATATGCATATATGTATGTATATACATATATATATACAGCTGTACATATATACATATATGTATGTATATATATACACATATATATACAGCTGTACGTATACATATAGGGACTGAAGAAATAGTATAGTGCGTAAGGTATTTGCCCTGAAATGTGACTGATCCCAGCATCATCAAGAGTAATCCCTGAACACAGAGCCAAGAGTAAGCACTGAGCACTTCAAATTGTGGCCCAGAACAAAAGGAACAAAAATAACAACAACAACAAAAAGAAAACATGTCTTTTTTTTTTGAAAAAAAAAAACAGATTGAAATCTGTTTCAAGGGGGAAGGAAAGTGATATAAAAGAGCTGAACACTTAGTACCTCTTCAGTTTCGTGTACTCTTTTCTTGCCCAACTTCTTAATAGCCAATGCACAATTGGACATGGTGCCCCTTTGTGGATATGTAATGTACAAAATATTGTCCACATAATTTATCATAGATAAATTGTAAAAATCTGATGGTGGAGTATATGTTTAGTAGTATGAGCATTTAAAAATAAACCATTTAAAAATAAATGTTAAACAAAATTATGATTTATTGAGTATTATATTATAGACCATGCCTCATGTATATCATAACCTTTAATCTTCACATTAATAATAATCCCATTTTACAGGTAAGAAAATCCCATTTTAAAGAAATTAGGTAACCTATGTAAAGAAAAGATAAAATAGAAAATAGAATGTGACTAGAACCAAAGTTATCTGCTTTCACAACCCGCAATTCACTTATTATGCCAGTTACAACCTTACCAGACTGATGTTTAACTTGGTGGAAATTGATTCTAATTTATTCTATTAACTATATGAGGTAGGTTCAAACTATAGCATTAAAAGTTTAAATTGATTGAGAGTGCTGATCAAAGCTGACATCAATTCCATATAAAAAATATATTCTGAGTGTAAGGAGAAATAAATTATATTACATACTTTCAAATGTCAAAAATTATTATTTACCACTTAGCTATGATTTAATAAGGAAAAAAATGCCTTTTCTCCAGTTTCACCTGGTCTTTTTTAATAATTATATTCCAAAGATAGAGAATTGGATTTCTTTTTGGAACTTGCTCTTAATTTTTGCCTAATGATCTCTGACTTGATTTTCAGTTTCCAGGGTAACATTCTTTCCTAAGAATGTCTCTTATAGAATCTACCATGAAAAGTTAAAAAGTTTGTCTTAATTCACCATTATAGCTTTAAGTACCCAGCACATGGTTTGATTCATGATGGATGTCAATGAATGCATTTGTCGACTGAATAAGAAGACTAGGGGAGGAAAATACAAACTAAAATCTAACTTCTGAACGAAATGATAAACGATATCAAATGTTAACTTCACTTTTCTGTCTGCTTCCTTAAATATGAGGGCAAGAGACTATGCAATAGAGCAAATAGCTAGGCATATATCCTAACAAGTAATCATGACAAATACTTTTATTCTTCTTTTATTTTTAGTGGATCCAGCAAATTGAAGGAGCAGAGGCTGCCTTGCACCAGAAAATGATCGAACTGGAAAGTGATATGGTGAGTACAAATATGCAGAATCATTAAAATAATATAAACTGATAAGACAGATGGAAAATGACTGCCCTGTACCAGTTTTGTTTGGCACTGATGAAATTTTATAATCCTTCCATTATATTGTGTACAGGCCATGGAACAAGATTCCCCAGAAGTACCCAATAATTTCAAGCAAGTTATAGTCTCTAGAAAAGCAAAATAAATATCGCATTTTATCTGGACAGTATTTCCCATCCTAAAGTTGGAGTTAGGTGTTTCTTTTCTGATTCTAAGAAACAAATTACCCTTATTAAGTTATAGGGGAAAAAAACTATGGAAATGGGGGATGTGAGTGATTTTTAGAATCCCACATTAATTTGCATTCATTAGAATGGCTATTACCAAATAGACAGGAAATAACAAGTTTGATAAGGATATAGAGAAATTTGAATCCTTATGGATGGTTGACTGGAATGCAAACTGGTGCACAACTGTTAAAATGATGAGGTGGCTTATCAGGATAAAAAGGCAAGATAAATTTACCAAAATGATCCAATATTTTCAAATTCTGGGTATATATTTTAGACAATAGAAAACAAAGTCTCCAAGAAGTGTTAGTTTATTTCTTGTATAATTCAAAAAGAATTGAGTTCAGCATTTAAATACAGAAGCCACTCAAGTGTCTACCAGCAGATTCATGGGCAAACAAAATAATATATGTGCCAATAAAATATTATTTTTACCTTGAAAAAAAGCAGACAATTCTGACACATGCTTAAAAAAAAATCACTGAACCTTGAGGACGTTATGATGAGCAATAAGTCATAAAAGGACAACTACTGCTTGACTGCACTTATATAGGCTGCCTAGAATAGTCCTAGTATATCTCATTTTATCTTCTATGCTTTTTTCCCACTGTTTTACACAAGCCCTGTGTGAAACTTTCAGTTGAACTGTTTCCCTGACAGAATAAATCTATCTTATGAAAGTGGTAGAATTGGTGATAAGATAATCCTGTGTATCACTTTCTAGTTAATTAGGCTTATTTTACCAATATGGTCCATTTTATAGGAGCAGTTCTGCAAAATAAAAGGCTACCTGGAAGAAGAACTAGACTACAGAAAACAGGCTCTCGATCAAGCATATATGGTAGGTACATCAAACGGACAAGGTTCCGAGAGTGTTTACACTGTAGGTTGGGGAACAGTTTTTCCCCAACGTGCCCACCGGGTCCAGGCTGATGTGGGGCAAAGGATGATGGGTTCGCAGAGAAACCACTTTGGGAGATAGCCAGTGGCTCTTCACTTTATTGCCAAATACACACATGCCAAATATACACATGGTCTCTGCGTAAGAGGATGGTCCAATCACATAAAGTTTAGCATCACTGACCTGTCACGTTTCCAACTCCACTTTGCCCTGACCCAGTTCCAATTAGGGCTAGATGCTGCAGTTAGGAATGATTGGCTAAGCGTAGGTGACAATTCTTGGCGGATTGGGTGAGACTCAAGGCAGCATACCTGGTGCTTGTGAAATGTGCCCAGACACTCCCTACTGGGTCACTCTGCAGGGACACACCTGTTCTGGCACCTGTCACCATGCTTCACAACTGTATAGTGTGGCATTATAATTGTATGCAACATGCCATCCATTGACGTGAGTAGATCACAACATGCAGCTCTGTTAGTGAATTGTTTCAGTTCTAATTTTAGACTAAATAGTTCCCTCACTTGTTGCTGTATTAATAATATTATATTTAATAAATAAATATATTTTGCTTTAATACTCAAATGTGTGTCATTGAAAACAATATTAGAAGTTTAAGTAGGAGTATACACTAAGAAATTTTGTTAAACTGAATTCGGTTGTTTATCTAAGAGACTTATCTAACAGTAGAAGGTATCTAATGATTGTTATGTATATTTTAATTCACTTCTTTCTCACAACAAGCTTATGAGGAATTAATACTAAATTTCTGTAGTACAGATGAGGAGATGAAGACTCATCATCATCATCATCATCATCATCCTGTTGATCGTCGAATTTCTCGAGCGGTCTCAGTAATGTCTCCATTTGTCCTAGCCCTAAGATTTTAGAAGCCTCTCTTTACTCGTCCTTTCCAATGATGCCGCATTGGAGGCTCTTGTAGGGTCAGAGGAATGAGACCCATCATTGTTACTAGTTTTGGCATATGAGTACACCACGGGGAACTTGCCAGGCTCTCCCATGTGGGCAGGAAACTTTCAGTAGCTTGCCAGGTTCTCCCAGAGGGAGAACTACATTATAAGACGGCTCGCGGCCGCTTTGCGGCTGCATGCTTCCGGGAGCTTGGTTTTATAGTCAGAAGATGAAGGCTACTAGAGTGAAATAACTATTTTGGTCTGGGTCTTGACACTGTGGGTCTTTACCACCATCTTTGGAATGTGCCTTTCCCTCTCCCATAGATTATGGAGAAGAGTAGCACATCTGATCATACCAAATTCATAATGCATATTTCCTAAGACTGGATACATCTTGTATTTCTTTTCATATGTCCATATTCATTCCTCTTGGATAATTAAATGAATTCTTGATAATGGAGAGAGAGAGGAAGAGGAAGAGAGAGAGAGAGGGAGAGGGAGAGAGAGAGAGGAAGAGAGAGAAAGAGAGAGAGAGCGAGCGAGAGAGAGAGAGAGAGAATAAGCTTAAAATAGAAGCAAAAATTGCAAGTCTTATGCCTGGAGAGATAGTACAGGAGTTAAGGTGCTTGTCTTATACCTAGCTAACTACATATTGTTTACCCAGCAATTCCAGAAGTAATCCTTGAGCACAGAGCCAAGAGTAAGCCCTGAGCATAGCGGAGTTTGGCCCAACTCACCCCCCAAATAAAAGAAAAATTGCCAGCCTTATGTTACCCTAGTAAACCTGGAAGCCATTAATTCACTAGAGTCAGAAGGGACCCTTCAGAACAAGAAGCACAAGATGCTAGTCTGTAGAGAAGTAACTATGAAGCAAGTATGCAAAGTGTAGAAAACTGAAATGTAGACAGATCAATTGACATTAGCAGGGTTTTAATAATACTTTCCTAAAGGCAGATTAAACTGATTTTGAAAGATGAGCAAAGCACTTATCCCCTACTTCTTATGAAGATAAATTGGTGTTAACTCAAAATGAATAATATTATGAGCTTGAAAAAAAGAGAATTAGAGTGGGGATGATTAGAAAGCAAAGAAGAGAATTATTCTCCCCCTTCCTATCCTTTAAGTTTTCCTCCTCTACTTCACAGAAGACTAGATATATTTATCTGCCCATGACACATAAACTGCATTTAACTTTTAAAAGACAAGATCTGCTCTTGAGAGATAATACATGGTGTTAAGACACTTGCCTTGCATGCAGCAAATCCTCGTTTGATCCCCAGCACCACATAGGAATCCCTGAGCCCCACAAGAGTGAAGCCTTAATCACTGAGTCAGAAGTAAGCCCTGCAGATACCTAGGAGTGACCCACAAAAAATAAATAAATACATAAATAATAAAATCAAAGACAAGATCTGCTTAGTATACAGGACAAGAGCTATAAAATCATCCCTCACCTGGCACCTCCACTCACCTCTAGTAAAAATTTGGGCAATTGTGTCTGAAACATGATTTGAAAAAAAAAAAAAGGATACAAGAAGGAGTAGATTATTTAAAACAGAAGACACAACTACAATCTTCTACTGTAGCTGAAACAACTGTAAATCATGAAATATACAAAAAATCCAAAGGTTCTAGGACACCCTTAGATATTTATTTCCCAATTTTTTTATTTTTAGGGGAAAAGGTTAAAAAAAAAGGAACACCTTGTAGTACAAAGGCATCTCCAAGTACAGAGGTGTGCAGGGTGGAACAGAAGTGGCACATTGTGCATGCAGTATATCTCTAATTTCAAGTATGTTACTCAAACATAAAGCACTTTTCAAATACTTATTTGTTTAATTATGGTCCCCTTGATAGATGTCATTAAATATTTGAAGTGCTGTCAAATGGGAAAGAATAAAGTTATTCTCAGTTACATCTGAGAAGAGAAGAATATATTTAACAAAGAACTTTCTGAAAATGAACAGTGAAAAACGACAAGATTCCTAGAAAGAAATTCTTTATCAGAGAAGTAAAACTATTGATTGAGTGGCCTTTACTGAAATTTATAAAAAAGAATACCGAAAGGATCATCAGGCTGGATGAGCTGTATACAGTTCATTTTACTGCTCGTGATCCTGTCTGACTGAAATAGCTTATCCTTTCCCCTCTTCCCATGTGTGTACGTTCAGACTCTACCCAGAAATGCCAAATTCCAAAAGTTGGACTTTTCTACCTCTATTTGCCAGAGAATCCAGGAACTAGAAGCTACCCTGTACAATGCTCTGCAGCAAGAAACTGTTATCAAGTTTGGTGAATTGCTAAGTGAAAAACAGCAAGAGGAGCTTCGAACAGCAGTAGAAAAGTTGCGGCGGCAGATGCTGAGGAAGAGCAGGGAGTATGACTGCCAGATTCTGCAGGAAAGAATGGAGCTCTTACAGCAGGCGCATCAGGTGAGGACGGGGCGTGGTGCCTGTGTGGCGTGGCTGCTAAGCAACCGGGATTTAGAGCCCAGGAGACAGTATGGGGTCTGAGCCTGGAGAAACCCAGGACCTATAAGCTATTCTGAGCGTGTCAAAATAGTAACTGTGAGAGAGAGTTTTATAATCATTCAGTCTGGAGAAATGGCCATTTCAGGCACATTGCGTGCTACTATTTTACAACTATTTTGCCATGACTTTGACTATGCATGTCCTTTAACTATAGTAGGCCAGAAGCATTTTTTTAAATAGGAAAATGCGAAGTTTAATAACATAAATGTCCTCTAAATGTAAGCCAGCCAGAAAAGATCCCGGAGTGCAAAGCCAGGAGGAAGCCCCGTGCACTTACAGTTGTGGCCCAAACACAAAACAAAACAAAAGCAAAGCTACTTGTTACATTTTCATTATGTTTTTTTTCTTCATTTATCATTTCTTTGACGTTTTTGGTAAAACATCTATTTTATTGAGGATCTTGTTTGTTAGTTGAAATAAATTTGGTTGTAAAGAATTTACCAACACACACACACACACACACACACACACATACACTGAAATTATTAAAATTGGTGTGAGTCATATTTAGTTGTTTTTACTGTGAATATAAACAAAACTCTTGATTCAGTGATTCACAATATAGTTTGTATCTCGTGTACTAGTTTCTAGAACACTGCTAGTGACTTTCCTACATTTAACACAATTCAAATTCCACTACCCAAAACATATTTTATGCCAAACGTAAAGGCAATGAGACAATAACTACAGCTTGTTCACAGGTTAGAAGTCTATGATAGGTCCAGTAGACAGGATGACAGATTCTTTAAAAAGATCAAATAAAGTTAGTTGCATCCCTAACATGTATTAATGTAAATATTATATAAAAATATTACCTAAATAGGAAAACTGTTCAAAGGTACAAAAAAAAAAAACAAGAAAGAAAGGAATGGGCCAGAGAGATGAAAGTAAGTAAAAAAATACTGTGGTGATGATTTTACAGTAAAAGTAAATAGAATACCATTTTTGCAAGATGCAACATTTATCTACACACAGAAAAATATACATGTGTTTTTCCTAGCTGCTATCACTAACTGTATGTCTTCATAGGACAATTCTGTTTTTGCTTGATATACAACCTGTTTAACTGAAGGCCCACTAATGTTTTATTTTCTTTCCTCAGAGAATTCGTGATTTAGAAGATAAAACAGATATACAAAAAAGACAGATAAAGGACTTAGAAGAAAAGGTATGTGTTGAATTCTTTATTTTAGTCTTCATTTTTCAATCAGAAAATAATGTCTATTTCACTCTGTTTCCTTCCTGTTCATTTCTTATGTATCTTGTATAGGGGATGTAGTTGGTTCCACTAAAGGTAGACCCCCACTTCAGTCAAACACCAGCGTTCCAGCAAACGTTCTGCCAGCAATAACCTCCCCTTGACATATTTGTCCTTTGTGTTGATTCTTTATTCTTTTCAATAACTGTTCTCTTTTTTTGGTTTTCCCTTCCTCACCTTCACTTCATTTTCAAAACTTCCTTCCAAAATCTATTACCATGCCCTCTCTTTCAAAGTTTTTTTGGGCACCTTCTAAGATAAAAAAAAAACCTTATTATTAATTTAAAATCCTTTCTTCCTTGAGCTGCAGTGTCATCTCTGCAGTAAATTCAGTAATTGAGATAAACGCAGGCCAATTAAATCCTTAGCCAATTTCCTCATGTCACTTCCCCAGTGATCTGAAGGAACAACTACTTCTACTTAAGTTTGAAAAAAAAAAAAGGGAAAAAGCAACTCTCAAAGAAGGAATTTGAAATGTGCATGTAGGACAGGGCACAAGCAGGGAGGTAGACTTGTATACATCAACTGCCATGCCGGTTGAGGAACATAGAAGGAATGGCAAGAGATTTTCTCTGGAATTTCAATCTTACTAGAAGTGCCTTGGTCTTCATTTCACAAAAGAACCTAGTTGTCTTTCAGTAAATTCCACAGAAGAGCCAGAGAGATAGTATAGAGGTTAAGGTGTTTGCCTGGCATGAGGCCAACCCAGGTTCGATCCCAGCACCATCTATGGTCTCTTGAGCCCACCAAGAGTAATCCATGAGCACAGAGTCAGAAGTGAACCCTGAACACTGCCAGGTGTGGCAAAAATAACAAACAAAAATCAAACCAGTGTGTTCCTCAAAAACTAGAAAGTAAAGAGCATTCTGTCACTTCTAAGACAATGATTAACATTTGGTTCATCCCAAATTGCTTCTCATTCATGTATGTGAGGTCAGAGTTGGTTGGTGGTATCTGGTAACCAGTCCATAAGCTGTCTGGGTCGTTATGCTGGTAGGTTCTTTAGCTGCTCTTTTGACTTTGGGTAAGTAACTAACACCCTGGCCTGGGCAAGTATATGTGAGCTAGGGATGACAGCATTTGACCTCAGTTCCTGTCATGTTTCCCATGAAAAACTAAAGAGAGTCACTTTTATGAAAGTCTGGTCAAATGAAAACGAATTTTTATTTAAATTGCCACCTACAAATATGCATCTACAAAATTTTAAATTTGAATTGTCATTATTTCAAGTGTGTGTGCCTCAGCTTTCCCGGTTACCAAAAGGCACGCACACCTGTCTTCTCACACACCAAGAGTCTTCTGTTTTGCACAAATTGTAATGGCAAATACGTGGCTTTAGTTATTATTAATTTTTGAACAGTCATCGGGCTTGTTGAAAGACAGGATCACTATTAAGACCATTCTAGTTTAGAAACTAGTTCAATCCCCATTCAAGTGAGAAAAACAAAAATAAATAAATATCTGCTGGGCCAGAGAAATAGCATACCAATCCAAGTTCGATCTCCAGCATTCCATATAGTCACTCAAACACTGCCAGGAGTGATTCCTGAGTGCAGTAACCCCTGAAAAACCCTTAAGCATCTTTGGGTGTGACCCAAATAAATAAATATCTATTAATTGCCACTCTACTTATGGGCTTAGTAGACCTCATGAAAATTTTAGGATCAGAGAATCAAGATGATGTTCACTGTGAGAATTAATTCACTTCAGGGTATGAACACCCAAAACATTTATGAAAATGCTATAATGTCCCTAGAAAATAAGGACTCTGGAGCTATCAAAGGAGAATATTCTACATATAGTGGTGAATTATGCCACTTCAGATAACAATCCCATTGATTTCTGATTATTTAAATGAGAAGTTGTATCTATAGCACACCTTCAATTTATTCACTTGACTTAAATTCTATTTGATCAGTGGCCTAGTAAAATAGTTTAAAATGTCATAAGGCAAAAATATTCTAATTTCTTTCCCTCGAGGACTTGAATATTCCCCAGGGTAACATAGAGTAATTCTTCTTTGTTCCTACTCCCCCTGCCTGTTGTTTGTATTAAGGTCACCTCTATAAACAGGGTAAAAATTACTTTGATATCTGAACTGTATTTAAAGCATTCCCACTTTCATGGTCATAATCTCATGTCTTATGAAATAGAAAAGTTACTATGAGCTTTTTTTTTTTTGGTTTTTGGGTCACACCTGGTGAAGCACAGGGTTACTCCTAGCTCTGCACTCAGGAGTCACTCCTGGCAGTGCTCAGAGGACCATGTGGGATGATGGGATTTGAACCCAGGTCGGCCGAGTGCAAGGCAAACGCCCTACCTGCTGTGCTATCACTCCAGCCCCCACTATGAGCCTCCTTTATATCAACAGTAAAGCAATGGCTCAAAGATACTTAACAGTTTTTATAAACAACCAAATTTAAATCAAGACCAGAGGTTAGGATGTCTGGCTATAGTGTCACCATCTTCCCATCATACTGCACGGTCTAAGGCTCATAACCAACTACTAAGTTCTGGGCAGCCCTCCATGCCCAGAGAGGTAAGCCAATGTGTGAATTTCCCATAAGAGTAGTAGAAACTTTTGTTCCCCTCCTTCCCTCTCTTCTTCTGGTGCCTGTACCCTCATACCATTCTCCATCTTCAAGAAAGCAAAAACAAAATCAAATAAAAGGACAGAAATCTGATTTTCAGGCTACTAGTCTAGACCCCAATATGTGCTCCTTAGCACTGTATTTATAAATGTTCATATAATCTTGCCATGGACTGGAGCGATAGTGCAGTGGGTAGGGCATTTGTCTTGCATTCGGCTGGCCCGGGTTCAATTTCTCTGTCCTTCTCGAGAGCCCAGCAAGCTACTGAGAGTATCCTGCCCACACAGCAGAGCCTGGCAAGCCACCCATGGCACATTCGATATGCCAAAAACAGTAACAAGTCTCACAATGGAGATGTTACTGCTTGAGCAGATCGATGAACAACGGAATGACAGTGCTACAGTGACAGTGATACATATAATCTTGCCATAGCAGAGCAGAAAACTCACAAGTGGCACTAAAGGAAATAGATAACGTGCCTGCTATGAGATTATGATACACGCCAGAAATTCTGGTCTGGCAGAATTATCTTGAGAAAACAAGACAAATAACTTCCTGATCCTGTAAGACTCAGACACCAAAGAAATTTATATTTGAAAGAACTGGATTATCCTATGACCTTTTATAATTAGTGTACAGTTGATTATATACAAGTGCTACATAGTATTCTAACTGCTTCTCCGAGGAAGTGTATTTGCATAAAAACCATTCAGACCATTCTAATTTTTCCATTCTAATTTTTCTAAAACCATTCTAATTTTTCCGAGTCAACTCAACTGAGATCCCACAATGTGGACAGGCTAGAAAAGCATCTGTCATCATAGTTGACTACTCCCTATTAGAATGCATATAAGCATGCTAATAGGATGGCCAATCATTCTCACTTTCCCAGGACCGACTCAGCTTATAAGTGTTTCACTGAGGTGATTACTAACAGTGACTTACTGTCCTCAGAAATTTCCCACTGCGGTAATGTATCATGTTTGCCCTGTATACTGATATTCTTCCTGCTATGTCTTAATCCTAAAACCTATACTGTTAATAACTCCATACAATCATTAGTTGATTAAGTGCATTCTGTGATCATATTTTATATTTTAAGTTCCTTCTCACCCATTAAAAAGTTAATATTCATATATAATTAAATAAGATTTAGGAAGAATAAGCTTCTAACCATCATAATGCCATATAATTGTATTAAATCAAACCATTGCCTAACCCCTTGAGGTTTACTGTTCTCATTTATAAAACCGCCTGGAATACACTTTCAGTATTCTAAAACATGATTTAATGATAGTTGAATGCCGGTTGATTGTTACTCTGACAAATTTAAAACTATGGTTTATAAAAAGTACTTGATATATATGTGATAAGTGGTCATATTTGAGGTTAGCAATATGAAAAGCTGAGGTTTTGTGCTACCTGACTGACACTACAGAAGTTCAGATTTACATAATCTTCTTCTTTTTCTTCTGCAGTTTCTGTTTCTATTCTTGTTCTTCTCTCTTGCCTTTATTCTATGGCCTTGATGTCAAGGTGCCTCTTAAAGGTAAGATTCCATTTAATTCTCAAAATGTGGTTCTAAGAGATATTTAATAAGAAAGATGCTGCATACAGTTAACGTCCAGGTCTTTTTTAAAAACTATATTTGAGTTGGTTACTTGCATACCAATAAATGAAAAATTGGTTCAAACTTTTTAAGTGATATTATAAAAACAAAACTATGAAGTATAGTAAAAATCAAGAATTTTTAGTATACTTATAGTAAAAATCAGAATTTCATATTGCATAGGGAAGTCAAAATGTCTATGAAAGGGCTACAAAGAATACGGCAGGTAAAGTACTTACCTTGCATGAGACCAACTTAGGTTCAACCTCCAGTACTCCATCTGGTCTCCTGAACCCTGCCAGGAGTAATCCCTGAGCACAGCCAGGAGTAAGCCTTGAGCACCACTAGGTGTTGTTCAAAACAAAAAAAATGTTTAAGATCTCTATAGGTCTCAGTATGCAAATTTCAGTCACTTCTTACATATAAAATATTTGCTTCTATATCTATAAAGTGAAGAAATAGAACTATGATTTTAGTCTCTCTTCCTACTTGAAATTCTCCTCCTGTGACTCTAATAAGCTTTCAATGACTGATATGTTTTAACCCTCTCTCCCAAAAATCTCTTTATTGGAACTCAGAAAATTAGATAATTAAGTGTGATGACTTTAATCATCAAATAATATTTTTTCAAAAGACTTTGTGGTACTACGTTATTAATTCTATGTCTCATGAATACATGTACAGATTCTCTTAGATGGTAATTTGCAATGCGAGGCCAGGAAGATAGCTCAGAAGCTGAAGTATCTGTTTGCATGTGGAGGCTTAGATTCAGTCCCTGGTACCTCACGGTCTCCTAGTACCACTGGGAGATATCCCTCACCCCAGAAAATATATTACAGGGCTTTAACTCTGAATGGATGCCTGGAGATAGGGATTATATGTCTGGTAAGAGAGAGAATAAATGATTTGTCTATATTTTGAGCAAGTATGTTGGTGGATTCTGATGTTTACCCAGGTAAGTAAACCACAGACCTCAATATCATTGTTTAAAATTGAGAAAGGCCCAACGGCTATTCTAAATTCATTTATTCTTGATTGATGTCAACTTTGGTTATCATCATATAATAATGTTATATTATACAGGGATCTTTCCTGGACATCAGGTCACGTGACATTTTCTATGGCAACTTGATATTTCCTATGGCACTTTCTCTCTCCATGAGTATCAACTGTTACCTAGCCGTGGAATAGAGGAGCAAAACAGCTTTATCATGGCCTGATACAAGAAAGAAGTTGAGCATATATGCCTAGAAAATTATATACTCTTATCATCAACACTCAGGCTTTATTTCCTTTTCCCAAAGATTTTCTGACATTTATCACTGGTCCCATGAGAAAAGATAACACTGCTAAAGAAGAGAACTAAGTTTCTTGAATGGGAATCTCTAAAGCAAAATGAGTGCAAAATGGGTGAGATTTTCTAGGAAAAGATCAAAATGGCGAAAGCATCAGAAAACAATTAACTGTCTCCCCAAAGAGCAAGAAATAAGAGACAGATAGGGAGAGAACAGGAAAGGAAGACATGTCCAGTGAGTCCCGTGTACTATGTGGTAATTTAAGAAAGAAAAATTTAGTTTCCTAAATTAGTAGTTTTGAACATATCAGTAATGACCAATACATGTACCAGGTGCTCTCCTATGAAATACACATTAATCTCCTCAGCCCCCTATTAAGTCGGTGTTACTAAGTCCATATTTTAAGGTTAGGTCAGCTGGAGCATGTGACTTTCCCAAGGCCACACAGCTGCACTAGGCACAATTGTACCCAGACTGCCCCTACTCAGTCTCCTCCCTCCCTCCCTCCCTCCCTCCCTCCCTCCCTCCCTCCCTCCCTTCCTCCCTTCCTTCCTTCCTTCCTTCCTTCCTTCCTTCCTTCCTTCCTTCCTTCCTTCCTTCCTTCCTTCCTTTCTCTTTCTTTCTCTTTCTTTCCTTCCATTCTTTCCTTCCTTTCTTCCTTATTTTTTCTTTCTTCCTTCTCTCCTTCTTTCTTCTTTCCTTTCTTTTCTCTTTTTCCTTTCTTTCTATCCTCTTTTTTCTTCCATTCTTTCCTTCCTTTCTTCCTTGTTATTTCTTTCCTTCTTCCTTTCTTCCTTCCTTCTTTCTTTCTCTTTCTTTCTTTCTTCCTTGTTATTTCTTTCTTTCTTTCTTCCTTTCTATCTTTCTCTCTTCCTTTCTTTCTTTCTTTCTTTCTCTCTTTCTCTCTTCCTTCCTTTCTCTTTCTCTCTTTCTTTCTTTCTTTCTTTCTCTCTTTCTTTCTGTCTTTCTTTCTCTCTTTCTTTCTGTCTTTCTTTCTCTTTCTTTCTCTTTCTTTCTTTCTTTCTTTCTCTCTCTCTTTCTTTCTTTCTTTCTTTCTTTCTTTCCTTCCTTCTTTCCTTCTTTCTCTTCACAGGCTCAGATTTATTATCTTATAGTTTCATAGACCTGAAGTGGAGGACCTCAATGAGCTCAGCCCATTTCTGACCATCTTACTACCTCACAACTGAAGAGTCATTTTTCTCATTCTTCAAGTCCTTTGGGTTACGTATTTTAGTAATCAGAGATATACCTGTGTAGTTCTTCTAAGGTTTCAGTTTTTGAAATTACAATATGCTTCTTTTCCCATTGTTTGTATCTCAATTTTTTTTTCTCCCAGAGCAACACATAATCGACACAGTAACTGTCTGTTGTATAAAACACATAATGATAATAGTGTAACAATTTTATGTCACAATGAAGCTAAGTGGTATAAAGCACATGCAGGAAAAATGGATCAACTGTTCAGAATGTGCTTCTTTGAAATTAAATATACTTTGATATTTGAGTCATTCCACTTACTGTGTCACATTAGATTTAATCCACCTGATACTAGCTTTCCTAGTCCATAAAATTCCTATAATTATATTACCCACAGCGTGCTGTTGAATGAAATTAAATGAAATGGTACATGTAAAGGAATTGTCACAGTAATTGGCACATAGTTAAATAATTACCACCTCAATATAAAAAATTAGATGTCATAATTACAGGATTTACAAATATGTAAGTTCCAGTGTTGTCAAGTATTCTGCCACCTAAATCAGTGCAAGTAGTTTTTTTCATCTCTTCTTTTCAGAAATTATCTGGATTTTAAAAATTCAAGGAAGGAGCCAGGGTCGTAGGACAGTGGTGGAGTGCATGCCTGGTGTGTGTGTGAGGGGCTGAATTTGAGTCCTACCACCACCAAATCAATAATACAAGAAAATAAGACATAACTAGAAACTTATATCTTCTACTTACATCTCCAGAGCAAACAAGAGAGTACAGAAAGCAAAAGGAGGAATACCAGACTTTTTAGCAAGTAATAAAAACATACTTTTAACAAGATTTTTTTCCTACAAAAGAATTATTTACATTGTGCTGCTTCTCTTAAACCCATTAATAACCAAGATTATAAAGATAATCATTCTTTAAATGAAGTGATTTGGGATTCTTTTCATTTAAGAGCTGCATGCATAATCTTAATATCAATTATTTAGAAAATAATGTTTACCACAGTGGGAGAGACCCGCCCCTGGGGACTCAAGGACCCAGTAGGGGCTGTACTAGCCTTAGATCAGTTGAAATACAACCAATATTGTATTGTATACACTGGTTGTAAAGACAGTATTTGTTTACACAGATTGTTGCTCCTTATTCTTGGATGTCAGTAAAAGGCTATAAGTTAAATTGTTGTATGCCAGTTGCTACTTTAAGTGCATGGGTGTGTGAGACTTTAGCCAAACATTAAAACTGATTCATATGTTTCTCACACATTAGACTATAAATATAGCATTAACTAGACATTATGCCTTGTTATTTTTTTATATCTTCAGTGTCTACAATAGTGCTGTGCAAATACTAGGTGCTGAATACACTTTAATTTGACACGTGGACTGAAGGACAGACATATGAATAAATACATAACTGGGGAAATGAACGTGAACTCAGATTCATGATGTTTGAGATTGAATTCATTGATAGCATAATAATATGCTACCAAGATAATTCACCTGACTTTAGGTAATCTTTAAGTAATCAGAGAAATAATCTCAAGAGTGAGTAACCATTCTTGAGGAAAAAGCTTATAAAGGAATGCATGTTTTCCACTTTCGTGCTGGGAATTCACTGAAAAAGTGGGTTCAGAGCTTCTTCTTATAGTAACTTCTAGCATAAATGAACAACTTCTTAGCTTCTGTGGCTTACTTTCTGTACAACAGCCTTGTAAATTTAGGAAAAATAAATCTAGGATGCCAAGAAAAGCATCATTATTAGAGTTAAATCCTTGTTCCCTAATATGGCAAGTGAAACCCTGTATGAACTAACTGCCAACAATCTTTCAGGCTTCCTACTGCTCCTAATCTTCCAGAATCTTCTTAATGCACCACACTTTCTCCTGCCGACCTTAAGGGTTTTCCCACACTGCCCTGTACCTAGACTTGTGTCCACCTGCTTTACCTACTTTATACTCACCCTGAGATTTCAGCACAGATGGAATTTCCTTAAGAATGTTTACCTCAGGGGCTGGAGCGATAGCACAGCAGGTAGGGTGTTTGCCTTGCACGCGGCCGACCCAGGTTCGATTCCCAGCATCCCATATGGTCCCCTGAGCACCGCCAGGAGTAATTCCTGAGTGCAGAGCCAGGAGTAACCCCTGTGCTTTGCCAGGTGTGACCCAAAAAGAAAAAAAAGAAAAAAAAAAGAATGTTTACCTCAATTTCATTCTTGGCCTAATTTTATATGCATTGTGTTTTAAAATTGTACTCAGTGTTTATAGGATGCCTGAGTATGACAAGAACCATATATGATTTCTTTATCCTTGTATTCCAAATACCTATTTATTATCTATAGCACAAAGTTGACATTTCATAACGATGTTTTAAATAGCAGTGATACTATCATGAGATCATCATGCTTTATAGCTTAAAATATAAATTTTATATTTATTTTATCTTATAATGGTATTAACTTCATGAAATCATTACTATAATACCTCTTCAGATATTAATTTTTCAATACAAGAAATTTTTCAAGTCATATTACCCATCATTTTTTCTCAGGATTTAGCAATCTATATAGTATCTGACACATTGAAAGGCTCATTAGTGGAGGCTGGAGCAATAGCACAGCGAGTAGGGCATTTGCCTTGCACATGGTCGACCCAGGTTTGATTCCCAGCATCCCAGGTGGTCCCCTGAACACTGCCACGAGTGATTCCTGAGTGCAAAGCCAGGAGTAACCCCTGAGCATCGCTGGGTGTAACCCAAAAAGAAAAAAAAGGCTCATCAGCACCATGATCTGAGAATACACAAAACATCAGTCTTGGATCTTAGACTTTCTTAGATATTCTTCCATTACCTGGACCATATTTTCCAAAATACTATCAACAGGTTAACAGCCATTTCTCTTTCCTATCTCAGTGTAAAGTAAGAGCTTCAGGGAAGCTTCTCTTGTCCTCAGACTTCAAATTAGTTCTGTTCCTTAGTATCTACCTTCCTCACTAGGGGAAATCTCATTGACTAATTACTCAACAGTCTTCAGTGTCAGAAAATGAGGTGATAATAACAGTGACCATTTACAGAATGCATTACTATATAATATCACTGTATCACTGTCATCCCGTTGTTCATCAATTTACTCAAGCAGACACCAGTAACATCTCCCTTTGTCCCAGCCCTGAGATTTTAGCAGCCTCTCTTTACTCATTCCCAATGATTGGAGGCTCTTTCAGGGTCAGCGGAATGAGACCTGTTATTGTTACTGTTTTTGGCATATTGATTATGCTATGGAGAGCTTGCCAGGCTCTCCCATGTGTGCAGGATACTCTCAGTAGCTTGCCAGACTCTCCAAGAGGGAAGAAGTGTTAAATATATTTTACACTATATAACAAATTGTGTAAAACAATTGAAGGACTAAAAATGCCAGGAAATATTTAGATTTCCTAGCATGTAACCTCAATAGTGCCCTTTACCAGAAAAAAATGAAAAGCAGAAAAAGAGGTAACCATCAGTCATAAGTTGTGATAGTCTGTGATGGCTAAGTAACAAGCTAGCCATGATGTATTAATCAGTATTTCTCTAAAAGTGTGGTCCATTAGGGATCTAGCTCTCTTTCTAATATTAGAAAAAAATAAAAAATATGAAAATGGTGAATATAAATGGTCTGTTAATCAAGAGTTTGTTATGTCCTCTATGAGTCATTCAGTACTGTAAGCCCTGGTATACTAGAGTCACACATCATTATACCCATTGACTTAGAGATGAGTACATGTAGGAAAGTTTCAGAAATGACCCAGGCAATTGCTGTTTTAATGAGGAAAGAGGCTCCCTGCTGCTTGCAACTTCTTCAAAGGAATCCTGGCAGCTTGCTAATATCTAAGTGTCTTCTGAATCAAAGATGAATTTATAGTCTATCTGATTCCAGTTACAGGATACTAATATTTACTTGAGCTGGAGCGATAGCACAGCGGTAGGGCGTTCGCCTTTCACATGGCCGACCCGTGTTCGATTCCTCCACCCCTCTCGGAGAGCCCGGCAAGCTACCGAGAGTACCACGCCCGCACGGCAGAGCCTGGGAAGCTACCCGTGGCATATTGGATATGCCAAAAAACAGTAACAATAATTCTCACAATGGGAGACGTTATTGGTGCCCGCTCGAACAAATCGATGAGCAACGGAGTGACAGTGACAGTGAACATTTACTTCATTGGTAAATGATCATCTGTGGTAACTTGTTGGATAAGCAAAATGATTCAGTTATTCAGAATTGCCAAGTTGTATAAATTTGGCTTTATTCTATAATCAGAGTTCCTTTTACATATATTCAATTCCAAGAAATTTAGCACTCTAAAATACTGTCTAAAATTTAAAAAGGAGGATGCTGGAGAGATAGTATAGAAGTTGACGCACTTGTCTTGCATGTGACTGTGGTAGCCTTGACCCTGGTTCAAATCCTAAGCACCGCCATGGGTCACTCCTGAGCACAGAACCAGAAATAGCCCCTGCAAAATGCTCGGTATGACTCCACTTCACCTTGTTATACGCCATGGGCTTTTCTTCAGATACAAAAGTCAGAAACAATATGTTTGTGCATTGAAATGGAATTTGGGATTTTCTCTGAGACTTTATACAATGGAAATTTACAAGCAAAATATAAAACACCTTGTTTATGTATATATTTTATGTATACACAAATACATTTTAGTTGTTGGTGGGGAGGGAGTGTTAAGGCCACACCCTGCAGTGCTCAAGTGTTATTACTTATTCTGTGCTCATGAGGGATCCCTGGCAGTGCTCAAAAGAACGATGTGACTTCAGGAATTCAAACCAGGGTAGGCCACATGCAAGACAACGACCTTAGCCGCTGCTGTATCTCTCTCATCCCTACACATATACACTTCAAAAAGTCTCCTGTATACATTCAGACCAGGTCTCTTTGCCAGAGAAGATGGAACTGTTGCATTTGTAACCAGTTGTCTTTGTTTTATTTTTTTGGTTTTTTTTTTTTTTTTTGCTTTTTGGGTCACACCCGGTGATGCACAGGGGTTACTCCTGGCTCTTCACTCAGGAATTACCCCTGGCGGTGCTCAGGGGACCATATGGGATGCTGGGATTAGAACCCGGGTCGGCCGCGTGCAAGGCAAACGCCCTACCCGCTGTGCTATCACTCCAGCTGTCTAGGCCACTCATTTTAGTGGGAGGTAAATGTGAATGTAGTCTGCTTTTTCCTCAGAACAGGGCTTTCGCTCAGACTGTGTTCTACTTCTCTTTCTCATCACTTATTAATTCTGAGGTTGGTTCCTGAATTTTTCTGTCACTTTCAGTTCTTGGAAGTCTACAACCATTTGAAAATTTTACTCTAGTTTTTATTTCCCCCTGTATTCTGCTTTAGCCTTGAGGCGGGTTGAAGTGGCCTCAAGTTGAAGTGGCTCATGGTCTAGCACTAAGAAACGTCTTCTCCTTCCTTCTTTAAGATTCAAGTCTTGGGGCTGGAGCGATAGCACAGTGGGTAGGGCATTTGCCTTGCTCTCGGCCGACCGGGGTTCAATTCCCAGCATTCCATATGGTCCCCCAAGCACCGCCAGGAGTAATTCCTGATTGTATGAGCCAAGAGTAACCCCTGTGCATTCACCAGGTGTGACCCAAAAAGCAAAAACAAAAAAAAATTCAAGTCTTGGGGTGACAGAGAAGAGGGAGGAGAGTATGTGTGTCCCTCAACTCTATTGTCATTAGTTGTGACCCTCTCCTTGGAGACTGAGGCCATTTCTTTGGCAATTATTAACTGATTCTTACTCTGGGTTTGTTTTATGGTTTTTTTTTTTTTTTTGAGTAGTAATGGTGAAAGAATGGCCATTGGAGGGACTTCGGGAATTTTTTCAATGTTCTGCAGAACATACCCAATATACCCACTACACTATCATTCCCAAGGTCTTACCTGTCTACTAGCATTCCATCGTTGGTGACACTCAGAGCTTCTTGCTAGGAAGGAAGCCTCCTCCTCTCTCCCTGCCCTGAAACTCTTCTCTATGAGTAATGAGTGAACTTTTTTAAAATCTAAGTCCCGTCTTTGCAAGTGCCACCAATCCCATGTCATTTGGCATCTTCCTTTCATCCCTTCAGTGTACCCACATCCCAACCATGACCCTTCCTTCCTGTTGCTCTCCTCTGACTGGATCACTCTTTCATTTTGGCATTCATCTAATCTTTAGGAACAGAGTGACTCTGCATATGTACATTCCAGATATTTCTGACCTGCGCCAAGGTGGGGATGCCTTTGAACCTTTTAGTTTGCCTCCCGTAATGAATGGAAAGCATCCCTAGGGAGCAGCGTGCCTCCTTTGCCATGACTTTGGATCTTGGTCACCATTATTGCAACAATAAAATTCTACTATGAAATTTAATTTATAGAGGGGATAAACATCTTAGAAAATAGTTTAGAAAAGTTAAATAACTTATTTTTAGACAAATTTTGGGAAATAAAAATCCCATTATTTTTCTAGCATGCCAGACCCAAAGACCAGATGGTTTGAGGCTGGAGTGATAGCACAGCGGGTAAGGTATTTGCCTTGCAGGCGGCAGATCCAGGTCTGATTCCCAGCATCCCATATGGTCCCCGAGCACCTCAAGGAGTAATTCCTGAGTGCAGAGTCAAGAGAGTAACCCCTGTGCATCGCTAGGTATGACCCAAAAAGAAAAAAAAAAAGACCAGGTGCTTAAACCACACATGACAGATATCACATCCTCTGTGCTGTTTTTGATGCTACTGGCAGAGAGAAAACCCAGGCATAAGAACTTAAAGTGTTATAGGACTAGGGGCTGGAGCAATAGCACAATGGGTAGGGCATTTGCCTTGCACTCGGCCAACCCAGGTTCGATTCCCAGCATCCCATATGGTCCCCTGAGCACCGCCAGGGGTTAATTCCTGAGTGCAGAGCCAGGAGTAACCCCTGTGCATCGCTGGGTGTGACCCAAAAAGCCAAAAAAAAAAAAAGTGTTATAGGACTAGGAGTCCCGAGTAATTTAGGCCAGGAAGTATCTTTTCAGAAACATGTTTAGGGTTAACCAGGAGTCCTCCATGGAAAAACTAGCGATTGGACCAGAACTTTTGGGTGGTGATCACTTGCCATTGGATGCGAGTGATGGGGAAGAAGTGTGACATAAAAGGGAGTCATTGACAGTCATAGACAGAACTGCTTTCAAAAAAATCTTTAATATGGTGATTCAATAAAAGAATAAATTTTTTTAAAAGTCTTTAATAAGTACTGAAGGAAGGAAACATATGGAAAGGGAGCCCGAGGATTCAGTAGAACTGCTCAAGGCATTGCCTTGGGAGGCCCCAGAAGAAAAGGCAATGGTGATAATAGCTAATACTTCAAGCCACTTACCATGAGACAAGAACTGTTCATTGCTTGGTACTTCTTACACTGCAACAACTCTTGGAACAGAGAGTTCTGTTTTCTTATTTAGAAGTAACAAATCTTAGAAGCTTTCCTTTTGTGGGGGTGGTGGGGGACAGAGTGGAGGGCTCACCCCCAGCAGTGCTCAGGGCTTTACTCCTGACTCTGTGCTTCGAGATCATTTTGGTGGTGCTCAAAGGACCATGTGATGCCAGGGATTGCCATGATCCAGCTGCATGTAAAGCAAGTGCTGTACTATCTCTCCAGCCCAGGAGACTTTCTATAACTCACATAAGGTTATAGACCTCACAGAGTTGGTAAAGAATTTTTTTTTCTTAAAAAAATGTTTTTCTGTTTTGGCTATCGACAGAAATGACAATTTTTTTCAATTTTCCCTTTGTCTTACAGAGTAACCGAAAACACGGATAAGACCCCAGAAAGGCAAATGCTTCTAAACCTTCAAAGATGGCAAAAATGTTTACACCAGTAAGAGGGAGATCAAAAGCTAAGAACTGCTCTGTAGCCAGGACTACAGCTGTGCATTTTAAAGCCATTCTTCGAGGTTTCTTACTTGACAGTTCCTACATGACCCTGTTGAGAATTACAATATATGCTGCATTTAATGAAACATGTATATGTCAAACCAGAAGAAGAGAACTATAAACATATATTGTGTAAAGAAAAAAAATCAACAATGGAACCAGTTTCAGCAGATCAAGCAAAAATGTGTCTTGGGCATGGAACCAAAGTTACAAAAACATTCTACTCCTGCTGTGCAGGGGGGTCATTTTAATGTAACACAACATCCCATGGAAATACTAGTCCTGAAATAAACATCATTTTAAAAAAATCAAAACAGAGACAAGGGAGGGTGGGGAATGAAGCACGAATACTTATGAGGAGCTATTTACAATAAAATATTTCATTTGAAAAGTCTGGTTTCTTACTACAGGGATTCGCTTTTCTGTCTTTATTATTGTTTTAAACTCAGGAACAGAGACATCTGCAATGTGAATAGGAAGAAAAGCATTTGGTTTCCCTGCTAAAGGTGGAGTTTGTGGAATTCAGATGACAGAGGATCGCTGTTACCAACTAAACTGGCAACCAAGACCAAGAACACACAGAAGAACGTTAACATAGAAATAAAAGTGGAATTGATGCTTCTTTGGCCTTCTATCACATCTGTGTTCCTCCACAAACAACAGACTAATCTCATTCATATTGAAAATTAAGAAGATTATGCTCTAAATCACAAACTCCCTGACTTAGTTCTGTTTAGAATGCCAACATCTATAGGGGACACAGGCCACAGAGCATTTCATAAGTCTTTTAATTTCCAGAATACTGGATTTTCAAATGGCTATTTAAAATTGCCTGCAAATAAATACATTATATGATAAAGGCAATAAGTAAACTTCTGCTGATACTTGAGTTTGCCACAGAGTTGTGAATATTAAAGCGTGATTATTTTTTTTAAAGTATCCTGATATACCCAGAGCATTCTGACCTCTTGTATACATTTTTCCAGAGAGCTGACAGTACAAGATTTGCTCTACTTTTTTTAATATATATATGAATAACATTGTGTTACCAATGAGGTCATTTTCTAACAGAGACAATGAGAAGACTAATACTTTTCCCAAGTTATGTAAAAATAGTCTTGGTCTCATAACTGAGTAAATAAATACTCCTGAAAATCAGATTTTACAGTTAATTTACCATAGGTGAGAAAAAAATCAATTTTCCAAGTTATCAAGGTTTAATTTCTAGGGCTAGAATGCCTATGCTTAGTGTGTGTTGGAAACCAGAAACTTCCTTGGAAATCCTTCTGGACATGAGTTTGGTACCATATGCTTTGGCTTTAGCACTGGTAATTTTAAAGCCAGACCAATAAATGAAGAATGGGGGGGAGCTAAAATTCTGGGGCCCCACTTTTGTTCTTATTTTTGTTACTCTCTCCAGGTATCATTGGCCAGTCACTTAACCTCTCTGTGCCTCAGTTTCCTCATCTGCAAAATGAGGTTGAAATGCTTTTTCATAAAGATTTGGGGCTTTTCTTTTTGTTTTGGGTTTTTTTTTTTGTTTGCAATTCTGGAACAAGAGGTGCTTCAAGTAGCACGAAGTGCTTTGTAATCATTATGACTATTATATTATTTGATATTCTTGTTTGTTGAGAAAAAGTCCCCTGTGTAATAAAATAAGTTAGGTTTGGCTAGGTTCAGTCTACACATGGCAGCACTGAAGCTACCCCATCAAACTACCTGGGACATTGCTAGCAATAAAGAATAAGATATCCAGAGCAGCTAAGATCTCTAATAATCTAGAGCAAATAGATCATCTCATGCTATTAAACAAGATAGACAAGTGTGTTGTTTCTGTGATAAGAATCCGCAGGCTCCCCTGGTTGCCTATGTATGACGTAATGCAAGCTCCACTATTCACAGAGGAGAACCAGCATAAAATTAGAGCTTGAAGTGAACCAGTAGAATCACATAAATAGCCTGGTTATCCCTTCCATTTGGAAGGAAATTATAATGATATGTCCTCCTGAGAAAGTACCAAAAAAAAAAACTTGCACTAAATTCTTTGCTCAAAAAGTTTCCAGATTAAATATGAATAGCAGATTAATTGTACATGTAACATAAAAGTGTGTGCCACTACAACTCCAAAATCTTACAAATTGGAAAATATTGGTCAATTGAAAGAGGAAGTACTGCAGTCCTATATCTTAAAATTTTCTCTTCTGTTGCTTTTCACTGGCCGTGCCTGAGTCCACCCGAGCAAATTTCATGCCCCGTCTGCTTCAAACATAATTTCTTGCTGTTTATCTTGTTTTCCCATGTAGAAATTCATATGCAATCACTAATTATGACAAATGATCATAAATATTTTGAAAACTGGTGTAACTGATACCTTAAACATATGAATCATATATTTTATGCTACATGATTGTAGCATACATACAATATTACATGAGGATTAATATATCCTAAGCAGCTTCCATTGTATTTTAAAATATATTTAGGGCAATTGCAAAAGGAGGGCTCAATATCCAACAGATTAGCAAATTTCTCTAGATTTTAAGATAAAGGGTGTTGTATTTTTGCCAAGCCTCCCTCATGACCTTCAAACTTAGGATGTTATTAGATAAAGTTTAATAATTCTATAGATATAGATCTGTTATTTATTTCCACAATTGTTTAAAAAAAAGCTTGCTAAAACAAAAGTATGTCCATGTTTCAGTCAAACATGAATCTATGGGAATGAACCATATCTAAATGAGAACTTTTCTTGTATATTATCTTCAGCAATAGTGAGGATATCTGAATAATCACAGTGAGACCTAACTAATCATATGGCTCCACTTCTTAAAAAAGATAAGATGCAAAATTTAAGATTAGTATGGAGCATATCTATCCTGGCACATCTGGCCAAAGAGTTAATAGCAATCAAAGCAGCATTCCTCAGGATATACTTGCTAAATTTTTTGAACATAATATTCATCTACTGGAAAATAACATAACAAATACTTTAAAAATAGTTTGAAATTAAATTATATCCCTGATTTAGCACTGTTATTGAGAACAAAAAATTCTACATGAGAAAGGTAAAAATAGACTATATTTATGTGGCCCTTATACTAGAAAACATCACTAATTTGACTTTTTAATGCCACCCAAATTTGGAAAACATTAGAAACTTCTGGAAATCAGTTTAAAATCCCTTTAAACCTATGTCATATAGATAAGATCATTGTCAACAGTGAAGATTTAGAAATAAGAAGATAAATTTTGCTTTTATTTTTCTTGTGCACAAACAACAGCTTTCATAGATGACCTGGGTCTTCAATAGAGTAGAAATAATGTAAAGAGTTCACGGATCATCACTGACATAGAAATAAAGTTTTGCTAAATAATTTCTGCTATAGTATTTTATTTCAACTTATTTTTTTTTCAGTTTAAAATAAATCTGACAAAATTGCCTTTTTTTGCTAATTCATTGACAGTTTTTTTCTGTAAATTCAATGTGTAATTCTTAAGTTCACTGTCTTCAATGTATTTCATAAGTTTGTTGTTTAAGATGAACCCTATGTTTCCATGGATATTGTAAAGATACTATTCATCAGTTTATGTTAACAATTAAATGATTAGATTATGTATATTATGTCAAAACTTGGTGGCAATTGGAGACTTTAAAATATTGGATTTTCCTATCCAGAATAATGCATAATATATATACCTATATATATATCCACATACATATTTCCATATATGTATGTAAGGAAGAACCTATGTTTGCAAGCTGAATTGTTTTTTGCCCTTTTACCTTTTGTGAAACTTTCGTACGAAACACGGAATATTTTCATAGAATCTTGCAGGTTCATTTAATTCTATCATTTTAGTAAATTAGGTGCACCCTTATATTTTAAAAGTTTAATATAACTTTTAGGAGATTAGTAATCAAAGCAAATCTGAGCTGTTTGTCATGAATTATTGATTCCAGAATGCCCCAAGCCTCTCTTCAATAGGATGTCTACTTTCCCATGGGAAAAACGAATGAAAGTTTATGTTCTGTTCAATTGACTTAGTGTCTATGCTCTTGAGACTGAATTCCAGGTATATATTTTCCAGGCAAGAAGATTCAGTCATGATAGAAGGTTGGAGCTGATTATTGAAAAGTCTCTTCTGATGCCAAACTGATTGCATTTCAGTACTGGACAGGAGGAATCCTTTGCTGCATTTCGTTTGGCAGTTTTGTTCTTTCTAAATAAATCTGTTGTTGAAAGCTCAAGTCCAATTTTAATCAAAATCGCTAAAAATATACTTCAAGGGCAACGTGCAAAAATAAGAAGATCACCATTTTCTCTATTCATCAAATTCAGAGGTGCAGGTTGTTGATGGGGTGAGGTCCCCTGCTTTTGTATTTTCATATTTTGCATTGAGGTCTTTGTGCCATACTATATTTGCAACTGTATTGCATCCAAGTTTTCGATATAGTGTGAGTAGTGTGGATAAACGATGCTGAGTCCACCTTTGCCTTTAACCAAGACTCCATGAACTTGTGAAAGTGTGGGTAAGGTGTCTAAAAGCAGTTCCCCGGTATCCATGGATAATCACTAATATTTGATTGACAGCTCACAAAATGTGCCTATTTACCCCCACTAAGCATAACTTCCCACAATGAGGCAGTTCAAAATTCACTTTTATAAGTGTGTGATGTACATATGTACACTTATGTATTCTGTATATAGTATAATGTGAGCACTTACTAAATGTGTACTCTGTCCTAGGATTGAGGACATGTGAGATTTTTCTGATGCTGCTGAGTAACTCACCTTTCTGTTTATCACCTTGTCTCTGCTCTTCTCCTTGCCTGATGACTTTTATTTCACCTCTGTTCAAACTACTGTTTTCTATTGTTGACCAAGATTGGTTTTCCAGTTGTCCAGATCCAGTCAAGGAGTGATGCCACTGGCTTTCTGGAAAAAGCAACAGAAAGTTCAGCACAATCGACAGTATTCATATTAGCCAAAAATGCCACATTTTTGTCAGCTAACACTCCCATCCCTGGGAGAGTTTGTGCTTGCTTTACTTTCAAGATGCAATTCTGCCCGGATTCATACATCGAGTGATGGGTTTGAATATACTGTACCCCCAGTGTCTACTAGATTGTTGTAGCCAGGGGCCAATTTCTCAGAGCTTTTCTCCAATCATTTGCCTCAGTTAGCGTTCCCTCTCTCCATCTCATTAGCATGACTCCATATCCTGCTTCAGTGCTTGTTTATTAATGAAAGAAAAATATGAATTGGTTGAATTTCACCAGAATTATCCTCTGAAGTACATGGAACATGTACTGTAGGTATTACCGTAGAAATGTAATCAACTTAATGTACGTAAAGTTTTATGAATGGTTATTTTATAATTTATGTATTTAATATAGGAATCAATGAACCCTGGTGTTTTAGTTTATATAAAAATAAAAAAAGCTGCATTTTTTAAAACTTTATCTTGCATTGTTCATAGGGGTGTTCTTATTTTTTTTAACTCTTAACTTCTTTGGAACAACAGGATGAGCTAGATCCAGACTGAAAGTGTAACGTCAGGAAATGAACTCTACCTCAAATCCAGTAAATAGATTACTCTCTGTCTACTGAATATTTTATTGTGCCTGCCAGAAGCACTGTAAGTCAGAGTCAAGACAGAATTTACACCCATGGAAAGAGAACTGTCCTGGAATCCTTGGCAGGACTGTGCTAAACTTAGTTTGGGAGAGAATCCTGCCAGCTGCTCATCCTCTTTATACACTGCTTCTCTTCCTTTACCCGTCTATCTTATTGATCTGATGTGGGAAGCCACTAGATAATAAGTCAGCTGTGTGCATTGGGAGCATCCAGAGACTAAGCATCCTGTGGCATGGAATGTATGTGTAGCCCAGAATGCTTACCGTCCATTGTGGGAAACATCTCATGTGCTGATGAAACACAGAAGCAACATGGTACAATATGAGGTACAGTTTCGTAGAACACTATTAAGAAGTATTCAAATGAGTCCAATTTTATTTTATTTTATTTTATTTTATTTTATTTTTTGCTTTTTGGGTCACACCCAGCTATGCTCAGGGGTTACTCCTGGCTTTGCACTCAGGAATTACTCCTGGCAGTGCTTGGGGGACCATATGGGAAGCCAGGGATCGAACCCGGGTCGGCCGCGTGCAAGGCAAACGCCCTACCCGCTGTGCTATCGCACTGGCCCCATAAGTCCAATTTTAAAGTGTGAACGCAAGAACAATCCATTGCTAAGCTTTTTTCCTTCAATTATAGTACATCTTCACTAGCAAAGAGTGGCACTCCTTTGTTCATTGCAATATTCCATATCACTCATAGAAACTACCTATGAGATATTTGGCGTGTTTAAAAGGAAAAGAGTGGCATAGCCCTGGCCCTGAAGATACCATTATGTGCATTATTTGATAATTTGCGACCAACTGGATCTCCAGGAGAAAGGTACCGTATGGAGACTTACTAAATTCGGTCAAGGGTGAAGTGGGTGGTCTAAGGCCCAGGTTTGTACCTTGGTTCCATATGGTCCCCCAAGTACTGCTAAAAATGACCTCCTGACCACCAAAATTTTTATTTTGGGTGTGGCCCCAAAATAAAAATAGTTTTAAATATAGACAATTATATGGAAAGGGCAGTGGTGAACATAATGTAGTATATATACCGTTGACTTTTAATGATGCACACCTGAAATCTATATAATAGAATGCAATATTACTTCAATTAAAGTTTTTTGAGAAATAAAGAACAGCAGGCAAGGAACTTGTCTTGCAAGTGGCTGACCTTGGGTTCAATCCTTAGCACCTCATACGGTTCCCCCAAATTTCCAGGAGTGACCAAGGAGCACAGGCAGAGCCAGGAACAAGCACTGAGAACAGCCAGGTCTCATCCAAAAACAACAGCAAAGAAAAAGTACAATCAAGCACATTAGCATTAGCCACATACCATATAATTTTAAAAAATAAGAACTAGGAACCGAAGTGATAGTACAATGGGTAGAGTACTTGCCTTTTCCCGCAACTGACCTGGGGTTTGAACCCTGGCATCCCATAGGGTCCCCAAAGATCCATGAGCTCAGAGCCAGGAGTAGCTCTGAGCACCTCTCTGTATTGCCCCAAAGCCAAAGTAAATGCATGAAAATTGCATTTGATGAACTTCTATTTTGTTGCATAGCTCAAATATGCTATTGTGCCAACTCACTTCCCATTTAGAAGATAAAAGAAGATTCTATGAAGGTGAAAATAGGTTAAATAAGATCCGTTTAATGTTAAATGTTACTTTGGGGACTGGAGCGATAGCACAGCAGGTAGGGTGATTGCCTTGCATGCAACTGACTCAGGTTCAATTCCCAGCATCCCATATGGTTTCCCCGAGCACTGCCAGGAGTAATTCCTGAGTGCGTGAGCCAGGAGTAACCCCTGAGCAACGCAGGTGTGACCAAAAAAGAAAAAAAAATGTTCTTTTGTACTTAGTTCTGTTTGCTGGTGTGGTCTGATTTTGTTGTTCTATCCTTTCCCTATTCCCACTATCCCTCCCCAAATCTCCTTCCTGTCTCTATTTTGTTGTTTTTGGAGACTATCTTGCCACCTGTATTCTGCTGCCTAACCACAAGGGGGAAGCATTGTTTCAAAGCTCAGGGAAAAGCCAGCTCGAGGAAAATCGGTCCCAGATTTTATGGGATATTTTGCATCCCTTGGTTTTGAGTTTGAAAACATATGAAAACAATAATCTAATCTCCATTCTGGCATGGGTTTCCCCCGTCTTGTTTTTGCAGCCTCTTCTTATTTCAGGGAGAGCCCCATTGTCTTCACTCAATCAGCAAATTCATTTGCAAACACAAAGGTTCAGTGAAAAGTTAGTGACCAATTACACAGTCTCCAAATATCCCAGACTAGCTCAGACACCTGATAAAAGGAGCCAGAGGAGTTCATCAGATTCATTCTCTAATTCCTCCGAAACAAGTCCTTTCCAGAGGACAAAGGAATGTATGTGATTGCATCCTCAGTTTCTCTAAGGGAATGCCCGTCAATTTTCTTAAATGAGTGTCGTGTCTTAAATGTCTTTGCCAAAACTACAAAGGATATTTTTTGAAGAAAATGATGATCTGGCCTCAAAATATTTATGTCCAAAGAAGCATGAGATTAAAAAATAGCAATAACTGGGGAGAGGTGTACAGAATATTGTAAAAGGTTAGTTAAGCTTTTATTCCATTAGTCTGCCTCTCTTAACTCAAAAATGATAAGTCCTAAAATTATACATTGACTAAGGAAACCTACTTTTGGGCACTGGCATTTCCATAATTATAATTTAGGGGTGTAGGGAGAATAGTGCTGTGAGAAGTAGCATTCAAACTTAAGTCAGGTGCTTCAAGGTTATTTTAATTTCCAATGGAAGTAAAGCAGAGACTAGACTAGATTCCATTGGACTGTTCTCTCTCTCTCTCTTTCTCTCTCTGTGTCTCTATCTGTCTCTGTCTCTGTCTCTGTCTCTCTCTCTCTCACACACACACACACACATCAATTTGTCTTTCTACTATTATAAAACCGTCCTAAATCTCCCTTTTCTTCGTTGTAAAATGGGATAGAAATAGCATTTCTCTCATTGGGTTATTGTGAAACTTAGATGAAAAGTTAATACCAAAAGTTAACATTTTGTTGGTATATAAATAAGAAGCTCCAGACCAGAATGGTTCTCTCTTTGCATGTGTGAGGTGGGGTTGGATCCCCAACACTAAATATTGTTTTTATTTAGTTATAACAAGTGTCTAAGAGGTTTTCATTATTGCCACGCCTCTAGTTTATTTATTAGTATAAAGGATATTCTGCAAAAGACTAAAATTAGTGCATCAAGAGTGAAGAGCAAGAGAGTGAAAGAATGATTCTCACTGGAGACTTCTGAACCTGCAGATCCCTTCCTACTTCTGGCATTTGGACATAACCACGCCAGATGTGTTCGGTCAAAGCATTCCATCTTTGTACGCTAATCTACAGAAGGAGAAGGAGAAATTGAGTCTACTTGTAATGAAATGGAGTTCTCAAATAGAAGTTACTTTTACATACATGTAAAATAATTGAATGATGTTCGAGTATAAAGAATTTGCTGTTGAGCAGCAAGAACTGGTTTAATCAAGAGTTAAGTAAATAACCAGCTTTATGTAAAAGACCAAGCAAAAGTCTTCCTGCTCGGGATAGGATTACTAGGCAGTAGAGGAGCAAACAAGTGACCTAGCAAAAACCTGAGGTTCAAAATTTTCTTTGCAGAGATCCAGAGCAGCCATGCATGACACGGCCCCTCTGCTCCTTAAAGACTATGATCCAGGAGGGCTACTAACCCATTTTGGCACCCAGAGACTTATAGAAATGCATCTAAACTGTGAGCTGAGTGACAACTACAAGCTGTCCAGGGAGGGGGAAGGATTTTCTCTCACAACGCTTTCTTTCTACGGGGAAGACAGCAGTGGCAGCAGCAGCAGCACCCACTCAGCGTCCACCAGCTTCTAGAACTTGCAACCCAGAGGTACGAGCTTGTAGTGACATGGTGCGCAAGAGATCATGGAATTGGGGTGTTACCGGCACACTCTCCGCCCAGATGAGATCCGGAGCAGCCACGCACGACACGGCCTGCCTGCTCCTTAAAGACTATGATCCAGGAGGTCTACTAACCCATTTTGGCACCCAGAGACTTATAGAAATGCACCTAGACTTTAAACTGAGCTAAAACAACAGAAATCCAAAATCAAACTCCTATAATCTTCATTCTCAGCAATGGAAAACAAATTATTAAATGATGCCTTTTTAGCAGGTTTGATTGTTGGGGGAAAATTCCAAATAATAATAGTCAGCTCTCTGTTGAAATATTGAATGTATTCAAAGTATAGAGAGAATAAAGTGAAGATCATTAGCCACTCAGGTGCGGGGGTGGGCGTGAGAGGAGGGTATACTGGGGTTCTTGGTGGAGGAACAAGGGCACTGGTGAAGGGATGGGGGTTTGATCATTATATGACTGAGACTTAAACCTGAAAGCTTTGTAACTTTTGTCGCAGTGATTCAATAAAATAAAAATTAAAAAAAAAAACAACAAAATTTTCTTTGCAGAAAACCTAGTAATATCCCCTTGTGTTACCTTCTCTGCACCATAGAGGGCCTGGTCATCAGCGCTCCAGTCTGGAGCATCAAAGACAAAGAGCTTCTCCCTTTATTCCCCCCCTTAAAAATTTTTTTTTAATTGAATCTCCGTGAGCTACACTTACAAAACTTTAATGTTTGAGTTTCAGCCATACAATGATCGAACACCCATCCCTCCACCAGTGCACATTCTCCACCACCAATGTCCCCTGTATACCCCCCATCTCCAACCCTACCCCTCCGTCTATGGAAGACAATTTCCCTCTTTCTCTCTCTACTTATGGGTGTTATGGTTTGCAATACAGATACTGAGAGGCCATCATGATTGGTCCTTTATCTACTTTCAGCACACATCTCCCATCCTGAGCCATCCCTCCAACCACCATTGACTTAATTATCCCTTCTCTATCCCAGCTGCTTCTCCCCCACCTCACAAGGCAGGCTTTCACCCATAGAGCAATCTTCTGGTCCTTGTCTCTACTGTCCTTGGGTGTTAGTCTCATATTATAATATTTTATAATCCACAAATGAGTGCAATCATTTTATGTCTGTCCCTCTCTGACTCATTTCACTTAGTATGATACTTTCCATGTCCATTCACTAATAAGCAAATTTCATGACTTTATCTTTCCTAACAGCTGCATAGTATTCCATTGTTTACTCCCTTTTTAATTGAACCACTATAAGATACACAATTATAAAGTTGTTCATAATTGAGTTTTAGACATACAATGTCCCAACACTTCCAGTGTCCCCAGTTTAACTTGTATTATATAACTTCTCTTCCCAGTGTTCCTTTTTTTATGCTGTAAAAAAGTGGATTATAACCTCTTCTGGTAACATTTTCATTATAGTATAATTGATGATATGCCAAAACCAGTAACAACAAGTCTCACTATGGAGACGTTACTGGTGCCCACTTGAGCAAATTGATGAACTATGGGACGACAGTGCTACAGTGCTACAGATGTAATGTATTTGTAGCAGTTAAATGCCAGTTCTTCTAGAAATAGCAATGGGTTTATTGCTTCTTTTTCAATTTAGATGATCTTTCCTCATGGTCACCTCAGTGGTAAACAGGAGTGTTAATCTCATTCCTAACTCAGGAAAAGCTTTCAGTTTTACTTCACTGAGACTATTAGGTGTGGGCTTGCCATGTGTATCATACTGGGACATGGGACCTCTGTAATGACAATGAAAAATACAAAGATCACATTAAAATTCATCTCATAAAGAAACATGATCATTATCCTTTAGGTGCACGTCACCAAAAACATCTTTCTATGCTAATCTGCAGGAGGAGAAGGAGAGATTCAGTCTACTTGCAATGAAATAGAGTTATCAAATACAAGTTACTTTTAAATACATGTAAAATAATTCAAATATAATTCAAATACAGTGTAAAAAATCTGCTGTTGAGTAGCAAGAACTGGTTTACTCAATAGCCCAGGGAAAAGCTCAAAAGGCTAGAGCACCCAGAGTCAGGAATTCATTCTGGGTACCACATCGCCCTCTGAGCACAATTATCAAGATTTGGTCCCAGGAAAAATAAAATTGGTGAACTTCAAAAATAATTTTGTTCTTAATGTATACCCCCACACCACAATTTCATTACCTCTCTCCTACACACACACACACACACACACACACACACACACACACACGAGACTGCAATACTGAAATTTTAAGATGACCAGGCTAGAGTCATTTGTAGTGATCATTTCTTTGATTTTAAAGTTAACTTTGATTCTAAAGTTAAAATCCTTAAAATTAAGGCCATTCAAATTATAGATTGTAACCGTTCATCTTCTAGTCTCAAACAGTATTGCATTTAGAAAGCTACCCTACTCACTTCAGAATGGATTAAGAAATTATTTAAGCATTAAGCTTGGAAAACATCTTAAAAAATGGGTCAAAGAATCAGTCGAGAATACTTTTCTAAATTTTAGTATTAAATGTAAATATACTTGATACAATTTATGGTCAGTTGACATTAAAATAAATATCAGGCTCAATGTATTTTCATAATGTTTAGCTAAAGTTTTTTAAAGAAGTTTTATTTTGGAAAATTGTTTTTTAAAATGAAATTTTGTACCCCCCCACTGCTGAATTTGACTGGCTTAAAAAAAAATAAAGGGGGCTGGAGCGATAGCACAGCGGGTAAATCCCAGCATCCCATATGGTCCCCTGAGCACGGCCAGGGGTAATTCCTGAGTGCAGAGCCAGGAGTAACCCCTGTGCATCGCCAGGTGTGACCCAAAAAGCAAAAAAAATAAAATAAAATAAAAATTAAATTAAATTAAATTTTGTTCAGGGGAGACAAATTCACATTTTCTTAAAACGTTAATACACAAGTCAACAGTGGAGTGATTTTAGAAATTACAGCATGTATTTGTGACTTGGTATCAATTACTAACAATTAGGAATGTCTTCTATGTGCTCACTTCAGCAGCACATATACTAAAATTGGAACGATACAGAGAAGATTAGCATGGCCCCTGCGCAAGGATGACACGCAAATTCGTGAAGCGTTCCATATTTTTCCAAGAATTGTAGAAATAAGTACCAGGAGGTTGACTCCATGGCTTGGAGGCTGACCTCACATTCTGGGGAAAGGGCAACTCAGAGAAGGGATCACCAACTATAATGTAGTCGAAGGCCATGTGGGGGAAGGGAGTTGTGGGCTGAATGAGGGCTAGAGACTGAGCACAGTGGCCACTCAACACCTTTATGGCAAACCTCAACAGCTAATTAGAGAGAGAGAACAGAAGGGAATGCCCTGCCACAGTGGCAGGGTGGGGTGGGGGGAGATGAGATTGGGGAGGGTGGGAGGGATGCTGGGTTTACTGGTGGTGGAGAATGGGCACTGGTGAAGGGATGGGTTCCCGAACTTTGTATGAGGGAAGCATAAGTACAAAAGTGTATAAATATGTAACTGTACCCTCACGGTGGTTCGCTAATTAAAAATAAATAAATTAAAAAAAAAAGAAATGTCTTCTATTTGAGTTATGGAAACACTACCAGAATAAAAGAAGCAAAGAAATCTTTTTTAATTCATCAATTTCTCACCCACTTTATGTTAGATAATGTGTGTATTCACAAATTCTAAGAAAAAGGAGAAGGAAGACACATGCCCAACTCTTACTTTTAGGAAGAGAGAAGAAAGTAAGGGATGATTAAACAAAGAAGTGTTTGCTTCATAAATTTCTCTGCTTTAAGTTTTTATCATGAGAATGAATTTGTGAGTTATTTGCATAATTCATCATCATCATTCCGTTGATCGTCGAATTTCTCGAGCAGTCTCAGTAACGTCTCCATTCGTCCTAGCCCTGAGATTTTAGAAGCCTCTCTTTACTTGTCCTTCCCAAAGATGCTGCATTGGAGGCTCTTTCAGGGTCAGGGGAATGAGATTCAGCATTGCTACTGGTTTTGGCATATGAATATGCCACGGGAACTTTGCCAGGCTCTCCCATGCAAGCAGGAAACTCTCGGTAGCTTGCCAGGTTCTCCGAGAGGGAGAACTAGGCTATAAGATGTCTGGGAGCTTGGTTTTAAGTCTCTGGATGTTGGCCATTGGTCAGATTATGCAGCGCCATGGGCAGTCCCTGAGTGTGACCGCCTAGCTACTGGAAAATGGGAAATCTGGACGGAAGAGGCCCAGTCCCGATCCGAGTAGGCTTGAAGGTCTCAGCCCTGGGTCCCACGCACCTGGGTTCCTCTGCCAGTACCTTCATGCATGAGGCTCATCCGAACGTGTGGAGAGGGACCTTGAGCATGGCTGTGGATAGGCTCCGGAGGTCTTCGGCCCTGGGAGCTCTGGTCGGGGTGGGGAGGGAAGCTGGAGCCCACCTCCTCCGAGGGGGGCCAGGGAAGACAGCCAGGCACTCGGGCAAGAGACTCTCTGCATAAGAGAATCTGCAAAAGACTCTCTTTGCATAATTAAAATTGAAAATTCTGGGAGCAGAAGAGGTAATACAGGGTTAAGGTACATGGCTTGCACGTACCAATTCCAGTTCTATTCCTGAACATCACCAGGTGTAGCCCTGAGGCCCCACACCATCACCAGGAGGCCTGAGCAGCACCACAGCCTGAGCCCTGGCATTCATCAGCAGGGGTCCAAGATTTCCAGAGAGCCACTTATGCTAATTTTCTAATTTGGTTAGAAAATTAAAGAATAAAAAAAAGTTGAGATATGCTCTATTTTAAAACAGTTTTAAAAAAAATCTTCAACTTGAATGATTTTTTTTTTAAAGCCAAATATCCCAACTAGAAAGTAACCAAGCGAACAAAATGACTTGCTAAAGAAAATACACAAAGATTTTGAGGAATGGCATGGTGGCTTATGACATTTGCCTTGCATGCACATAGCCACTAGTTCAAATTTCCTTTGTTCCTTATGTGCCGAAAAGGCCCTGGGGGCTCTGATGTTTAAGTCTGGCAGCTCTGCTCTCTGTGATCCCCAGTACCACAAGCTATATCTAGCTATTTCACAAGCAAAACAAAATGATGCAACCTCCAGAGAGCAATAAAAAAGAAAGAAAAAAAAATTTGGCAATTAGCATCCCCTAAAACAAGGTGTGTGAACACCATAGTCAAGAAACAGGCAGCTGGAGCCCTGATGAGCATGAGGAGGAGGGGCACCACCAAAGGAGCAAAATCCTGGTTGCACCATGAACAAGTAATGCACTGTGATCAAATGTTCAAGTACTGTGAACTGATGTTTGTTAGACCCTCACCTCTCCTGCCCCCATAGTCACCCCCATCTCCTGCTAAAACTGCAGGAGCACCACAGCTACATATGTGTGTAACCCTTAGTCATTTGAGCCAAACAACAAAGGGAAGAGGAAGAGGGACAGGAGGAGGGAGTAAAAAATACCTATGTGTAGAAAATGGGCTGGAGTGATAGCACAGCGGGTGGGGCATTTGCCTTGCACGCGGCTGACCTGGGTTCGATTCCTCTGTCTCTCTTGGAGAGCCTGGCAAGCTACCGAGAGTATCCCACCTGCATGACCAAGCCTGGCAAGCTACCCATGTCATATTCCATATGCCAAAAACAGTGACAACAAGTCTCACAATGGAGACATTACTGGTGCCCGCTTGAGCAAATTGATGAGCAATGAGATGATCATCATGACAGTGATACAGTGATGTGTAGAAAAGAAAATACCAATACGGCCAATAAGAATATTTAAGATGGTCAATATCTATGTTAGGCATTACGATCACGATCACGAAATCCCGTTAATCACCGATTTCTTGGGCGGGCTCAGTAACATCTCATTTTGTCTTTCCCTGAGATCTTAGAAGTCCATCTCGACTCGGCCCTCCTAACAATGTTGCACTGGGGCTCTTCTGGGTCAGGGGAATAAGATTCAGCTTGTTACTGAATTTTGCATATGAATACACCATGAGAAGCTTGCAAGGCTGCCCCATGTGGGCAGGAAACTCTCAGAAGCTTGCCAGTTTCTCCCAGAGGGAGAAGAAGGCTAAAGATATTGCTTCTGAGAGCTTGCTTTTAAGTCTCTCTCTGGATGTTGGCCATTGATGGGATTACACACACCTGGGTTCCTCTGCCGGTACCTTCATGCATGAGGCCTGTCCGAACGTGTGGAGAGGGGCCTCCAGCATGGCTGTAGCTAGGTTCCGGTGGTCTTTGGCCACCGGGAGCTCTGCTCAGGGTTGGGAGGGAAGCTGGAGCCCATCCCCTCCAAGGGGCCCCGGGGAAGACAGCCAGGTGTGCGGGCAAGAGACTCTGATATTAGGCATCAGGAAAACACAAATCAAATCACAAGGAGATACCACTTTTTAATCTATTAGAATGACACTAAGGAAAATGGGGAAAAGTAACTATTGTAAGGATGAGGAGAAATCCAAACCCTCCTTTATTGATGGTGGGTATAAGATGGTGGAATCAATTTTTTGAAATCAACAATTCCTCAAATAGTTACTATATAACTAAACAAGTTTGCCTGGGTTTATACCAAGAGAACAGATAAAATGTCCCCACAAAATTTGCATACTGGCAGGGGTTAAAGCACATGCCTTGTGTGTGGCTGATCCTGGTTTGATTTCCAGACACGTGGTTTCCTGAAATTTATGGGCACAGCCTGGAGTCACCAAAGCACTGCACTGTGTGGCCTAGCTTATCACTAGGAATAGGGACAGCACTGCATCCCTGGGTCCACATATTGCAACTGATTGGCCAAGAATCAACAGGAAAGTGTTATATCTCCCAGACACTCTGTTCTGAGCACCACTTGAGAGGACCCTCCAAATGAAAGTGCCCAAATAATCACATCAGTATTATTAATAGAGTAGGAAATAACCCATGAATCGACTGATATATAAACTAAATGTGGTATAACTTTACACTGGAATATTATATGGCAATGATAAAGTACCACTATACATGGGACAACATGGAAAACCTTAAATTTAGACCTTAAATTTAAAAGGTTGAATTTAAAACCTTAAATTTAAACAGAAAATCCTCGATATCAAAAATACTGAGAACAACTACTGTTGACAAAGATGTGATAAAAAAAAAAAAGAAACTCTCATTGATTGTTAGTGGGTATGTTGTCTGGTGTAGCCTCTGTGGGAAACAAGATGAAAATTTCTAAAAAATAAAAAATTGCAGAGCTTCCAAAGAGAAAGCTTCCTTACAAAAATAAATAAATAACACTTAAAATATTTTTAAAGCCAATCAGGGGCTGAAACGATAGTACAGTGTGTAGGACCTTAGCCTTGCATGTGGTCGACCAAGATTCAACCACCAGGAGTAATTCCTGAGTGCAGAGCCAGGGGTAAACCCTGAGCATCGTCAGGTATGCCTCCCACCCACCCCCCAAAAAAAACAGTCGTGACAGCTTCAAGAGATAATATAGCAGGTAGGGTACTTGCCTTGCACCCAGCTGACCCAAGTTCAATCCCTGGCTTCCTATATGGTTCCCTGAGCATTACAAAGAGTGGTCACTGAGTGCAGAGACAAGCATAACCCCTGGGGATCACTGAGTGTGGCCCCCAAATCAAAACAAAGCAAAACAAAAGCCAATCATGAGTTCAGAGCAGGCAAACCATAAAGGTAGTAAATAGACCAGAGGAGCCTAGTGCTAGTAGAGGATTGGAAGGAATAACGAGAGGTTGAGTTTCTTTGGGAATTAATAAATTCAAAGTTCAAAAGATATTCTGAATAAACGTTTGAATTGTTTGCTGTGTATCTGTAATCATGCATGGGCATGTATATGTATTTGTGGTGATATATGCCATAAATATGCATTTACATGTCACAATGCATCTGGGGATACCCACTCACTATTAACTCAAACTATCTAGGGGCTATATATAGAAGTGTAAGAAATGCTTGAAATTTCATTAAAATTAAGCACATTGCTCCCACCTACTCTCAGGCTAGATATGCACACACAAAAAATTATGTATATATGAGAACTGAGACATGAATTTGGAGAAATGAGTATCTAATCTGCACTTAAAATTTATGGGTATACCAGTGATAGGTGGTGCTGGAATTAAGTGCCTGGGAAACCATCATTAATGAAAATCACAGAACTTCAGTCAATCAAAAAAGTTAAAAACAAATGCATGCAAATGAATAGCAAATGAACACAACATGTTCACTATGTAGTCCTTTTCAGACTGTTCATTCTGATAGTGAATTTTATTTCTAAAGGGAGACCCAAGCTAGAGCTCTCCACTTCCTCACCTAGCCCTTTGAGGAAATGTTCAGTCCAGAGCTGTCACTTCATTCCCTCCAGTCATTCTCAGCTCTCAGGGCCTCACATGCAAAAACCCTCCTTTTCCCCTCTTGGGATGGGCAAATTGTTACCAGCCCTGGAGCAGTATTCAAACCCTGTGAATTCAACTCATGCTAACAGCTGCCAGAGAACCCTGACATCTCTGCTCCTAGACCATCGTGAGGAAATCATTCTTGGCCAAGGTAAGGAGACTAATTCCATTTATAAATAACAAACAACCAAGGTAGAAGGCTTCCCTTTGGGTGCCTGACTCTGCTTCTCATCAACACAAACTGCTTTTAATGGCCTCAGCGGAGGCTGGAGAGATAGTGCAGCAGGGAGGGCATTTGCCTTGCACACAGCCAACCTTGGTTCGATCCCTGACATCCCATCTGATCCCCAAAGGACCAGCATGAGTAATTCATGAGTGCAGAGCCAGAGTAATAATCCCTGAGCATTGCTGGGTGTGGCCCCAAAACAAACAAGAAATAGAAAAGCAAAAACACAAAAAATAAAAAACTCAGATGGCCTCAGTCACATAAACTTGTTCTTTATTGGTTATGTCCTTGCCAGAAAAAGAGTAGGGCAAGGTTGGAGTCCTCAGTGACCAGGCGCAGCTCAGGCAGCCCAGTAGGTCAGAACATTTGCTATCAGGCAGGTCTCTGCACACTGGAACAATCTCTGATAATCTTTTCACCTGTAACTCCCCGCCTAACCTCTTACCCTATTCTAAAACCCCAACCCAAACTTTCTGCATTACTTCATATTGCATATTTATTTTCTCATCCCCTACAAAGTCTCACAAGTCATATCAGTCTACTTATTATGTTAACATGATCACAGAGTCACTCTTTCATCAAAATTCACCTAGCTTTATGGGTGTTAGACATCTCATTTAACATATATGGCAACCATAAATATTAAGCGTGATTATTTTCCTGATTTCCCAGCCAAACTTAAAACATGGGCAACATTAGATCTCTGTGTATCTACAAAGTCATTGCTGTTATTTATTTATTTATTTATTTATTTATTTATTTATTTATTTATTTATTTATCTTTTTGGGTCACACCTGGCGATGCACAGGGGTTACTCCTGGCTCTGTACTCAGGAATTACCCCTGGCGGTGCTTAGGGGATTATATGGGATGCTGGGATCCTGGGTTGGCCGAGTGCAAGGCAAACTCCCTACCCGCTATGCTATCGCTCCCGCCCCCAAAGTCATTGCTTTTAATATTACCACTATAACTTCTCTCTGCTACACAAAAGAACCAGTAATTCCATGGCTGATGCTGTGATTATGCCATGAGCCACCAGCTAGGTGGCATGTGGTAAGTCAACTTGCAAGTCACAGTGCAATCTTAGACTTATTTGTGAAAATTAAGAATGAAAATCATGTCAGGTGCACTACTTCACCCAATTTGTGTGACTTAAATAGGATAGTAGGACCACAGAGGTAGAACAGATAGGGTGTTTCCCTTCCATGGGATTGATCCAGGTTCAATTCCAGACACCCATATGGTCCTCAAAGCCCCGCCAGAAATGATCCCTGAGTGCAAAGCAAGGAGCAAGCCCTGAGCACAGCTGGATGTACCTACTCACCTCAAAAAACGATTCCACCTGACATCTTACTGTGAGCATCAGTGAATAGTGAATGTCTATTAAATGAATTAAGGAATTAGCAATTAGATAAATGAAGAGAGAAGTTTCAGAAATTCTTAAATAATGACTAATAGGACATGAGCAATATCTGACTTTGTGATGTGACCAAAGACTTTTAGATACAAAAACTCCCTGGCTCCCTTCCCTGGTCCACTGTCTGCAGGAAGTTCAGTGTTAATGCAGCCCCAGCCATGGGTCAGGACCCTTGTGAGCAACTCTTTATGCTGGATGTCATCGACTCCAGTGACATCTCTAGGCAGCCTTTCAGAAACTTTGCTTTTGAGAGGGACTGATTCAAAACAGAGTTTATCTGGAGATCTCTCAATTTCTTGACATGGAAATGACTTCATACAGAAAGAAAGTTCACAGGAACATTGCTTCATATCTGTGTTGGGTCCAGAATTGTTTTATTCACTATCTCTGAGACTTTGGGATTTTGCCTATGAGGAAAATAGAAATAGAAAAAAGTAGGGAAGGTGTCAAGATATTTTATAAAATAAGTATCTTGAAGGAAATGGGTAGTAAGAATATACCTCCATTTTTTGGTCAGGGGTTTGAGGGACCAAGTGATGCTCAAAGGGCCTGAGGACCACACTCAGAGATACTCAGTCAACATGTGGTTCAGGCTAGGGCCCAAGGATGCAGTGCTGCTCAGATCCCATAGTCTAGGAGCCACCAGAACATAAAGGATGTCCAGAACTAGACCCAGCCAGACTCAAGACACCGAGCACTTCCCCGAGTGAAAAGTAGGTCCCTAACCCCTGTATTCTCTCCTAAGCCTCTCCATTTTTAATTGTATGGGGTTTCTTTTTTGTTTTGTTTTGTTTTGTTTTGTTTTGTTTGGGGGCTGTTGTGCCAAACTTCAGGCCCTCAATTGTGGAGAGACCACATCTATAAATGCAAAAGCAAAGCAACTTTATTACTAGCTCGAGCCATTGCTAGCTCAAGCTAGGGTCCAGGTCTCATCCAACGCAGTGGAGTCTTGGCAAGGACCCACAATTCCAAGTCACAAGCAGTTTATATAAGGTTCAGAGTTAAGAAGCAATGTGTATGCTGGTCTATTTTTAGCATTGATCCTATTACAACAGTGGCCAGCAATTAGACAATGGTTAGTAACAATTTCTAAGGAGGGTACAGTGACCCTCAAGACCGGCCAGACCCAAATGCCGAATTCCTTATCTCGGCACATTACTCAAGTGGGAGTCTACCAGAAGTTGCAAGTTCTGCTTCGCTTCGGGGAAACAGAAACTGAGGCCTAGTTGAGACTTAATGTTAGCTGCGAGTAGTCATGGCATCAGTTTCGCCCTCCAGCACCACCTGGGGAAGTGCTCAGGGATTACTCCTGGCTCTGTGCTCAGGGATCATTCCTGGCAGGAATGATATGTGGTGTTGGGAATTGAGCCCAGATTGACCACATGCAAGAGAAGAGCTATACCTGCTGTGCTATCTCTCCAGTCCCTTAATTGTACTTAATTTTTATTAACTTTTAGCACACTGGTTAAGAAACCTTAACTGCCAAGATTTCTCAGCTCCTGAGTCTTCAAAATTCCTACCCTTTAGAGACAAAACTTTGAGAGTAATGTCTGGTGTCACCGTGATTGTTGGAAGGAACATTCTTTGATGAACTAGATTCCCTGGATGGAAACTCTTGAGCTAATAACAAACATCTGGGTCAGCAAGCTTATAGCCAATTCCGTCCCTGGGAATGACCAATAAGCAGAGTTCCCAAAGCCAACTCATAGGCTCTCTCCTTCAAAGCAGCAGCTGCTGTAGAAATAACAAATGTCTCAAAGTCAAATCGATTTGGTTAACACTTGATTATGTTATTTCCACATAGCACTACTCAGAGTCTTAAATGTTTACTATTTATAACTAAATATGCAGGGACTTTCTAATTGGTTTCAACAAAGAACCTTTCTCCTTTATCTCTCTCTCCCTCTCCCCTTCTCCTCTCTCTCTCTCTCTCTCTCTCTCTCTCTCTCTCTCTCTCTCTCTTTCTCTCCTCTCTTTCTCTTTCTTTGTCTCTTTTATTTTTAACAGGTATGGAGTAATAACTTCAAAAACAATTCCTGACTCTGATTCCTTGGAAATGCGGTTTGAGAAATTATGTGTAAGCATAAACCAGTGGCACTTATTTGTAAAATCTTTGTAAAATCTTTGGTTAACTTTGTTACCTACAATGAAAAGATTGACTACTGCTGAATGAGTTGGTCCACAAAATTGAGTTGGGGTTGGAGAGAGTAAAAGTGAAAGGGAAGCAACGTTGCTACCTTGGTGGAGGAGAGGGTGTGCTCTTGTGATGAAGTGGTATTGAAATGATGTACACATAAAACTATCATTATCAGCATTGTAAATCACAGTACCTCAGTAAATATTAAGAAGAAAGTAAATTGCAGATAAATTTATTCCTCAAACCCATGAATTGCTGGATTTAGACCTGAATCACTATAATTTTTCTCTTTTCCAGAACTCAAAATCACCTCCCTCCATAAAAATATCCTCAGCTTGGGGCTGGAGCGATAGCAGGGCCGGTAGGGCATTTGCCTTGCACGTGGCCGACCCAAGTTTGATTCCCAGCATCCCATATGGTCCCCCAAGCACCGCCAGGAGTAATTCCTGAGTGCAAGCCAGGAGTAACCCCTGTGCATTGCTGGGTGTGACTCCAAAAAGCAATATATATATATATATATATATATATATATATATGTGTGTGTGTGTGTGTGTGTGTGTGTGTGTATATATACTCAGCTCAATTATAAGAGTAATATTTTAATAAATATTCAAAATGCTGAAATAATCATGCTAGAGGCAATAATTTACTTTAAAATAAATATTTGAATAATTTACTTAAAACTCTACTCAATTCCATGAAGTAACTATGGTGCTGGTCCCCACTTAGATGAGAGGATCTAAGTGTATTAAATTGTTATGTTTTGGAGATCACTTAGATAATGACTAGCAATGTGGCATACTGTCTGCAGAGCCAGCACCTCTCAACAGTTTATCCTTCTCTGCTGTGTATATACTATTGCACTCAAAGGTATCCCTCATTGATACCCATAGGAGGCAGGGGGGAATCTCCTGTATCTCTGTTCTTCTATGGCCAGTCCAGCAAACAAACCAACATTACACAGATTAGTAGGTGAAAAAGAACAAGCTTAACTACAGGCATATGCTTGTTAACTCCAGACTTAATGAGACCAATTGAGAGCTTATGTTCTGAGTTAATGAATGGAATCAGGGTTTTGTTATTGAGATAAGAAAAGGGGGCATCTCTAATGACAAGAAGAGGGTGACTCTGACAAAACAGATGTCCTAGAGGCTTGCCTGACCATAGAATAGGTTTATCTGATAAAGAAGCTATTTTTGAAGATGATCTTCAATCTGGGTAATCTTCATTTTTCTAGGTAACGTAATGTTACTAGCTTCTCCTGAAGTCCCTAAGGCCTCAACTGATTCTCACTTCATAAGGCAAGATGATACATGCCCAAAATGCTCTGGACATTTGTGGACAGCCTAACCTTTAATACTTTATGATACTTGACCTTAGAGAAAGCCTGGACACAACTCTTGCCCCTTATGCTAATCCGCAAGTTAATATAGTGTCAGGTAGTTTCTGGGCTCTTCATTGGAACAGAGAGAGAAAATAACGAAAATGACTTCTGTAGAGGGAATAAAGGCTGATGGGAAATCACTTCCCAGATGAAGGCTGTCCCTCTGGTGCCTTTGTAAGCTGCCCCACACTTGAGGGATCCCTGGGGAATACAGAGAACTAATGAGAAGGGAAGAGTGGTCCAGCAGACTGATAAAAGCCTCTATGTCCTGTTCCTCTGACTTGGACCCCAGTGAATACCATTTGTTTAAAGAATGATCACAACAGAATGCCTAGGATGAGGCTGCCAAAAATCTGTACATTCATCTCTGTTTGGCTAAGTGAGAAAAGGGGTGAGGTGGGGGAGAAACACGCTAGAAAATAGCCATGACAAGCTTCACTGGGCTCAGATATCTCTATACTGAAGCTTGAACTAAAATCCCAAGATCTATGCGTTCTAAGAAATAAAGAAGTTGGCAAGCAGGGAAGGCCTCCACTCTGTCTCCTTCCTCGTCCAAACTAGAGCCAACTTGGGTGGAGAAGACAGGGAGTCATTATCAGAGATATTCCCTGCTGTGGGTGGGTAATGAGTAATTGTATTTGGGGTGATCTTTGAGTCTTTAGATTGAGGGCTGAAGCCTAGCTCTTGTACAAATTATGTATTCTTGATCTAGGTAGTATTACATCTGAGCGTAGTTTCTTCATTGAAAAAAAAGTTGAGAAAATACAGACAACATGTTTTGTGAAAAATTCAAATAATTTACTATAAGGCTATAGAAATGGAAAACTTTGTTTATCTCTGAAAAAATAATCCCTACTATCAAAGCCACAGGTTACACAGCACTCTTCCTTTCTCCACTCTCAAGAATACTAGTATCTGCTTCCTGTTTTTGCCATTTCCCTACTAATTTTTTGATTAGTGCTGGGGGTTGAACCCAGGACCATATGTGAGGCACGTGGGTACCACTGAAACTGTTCCCTTGTCTATGAGAAGAGGGTTTTTTGTTTTTGATCTTTGGAATCACCTCCAGCATTACTCATGGGATACTCCGGCTCTGTTCTCAGTGATCCCTAATGGTGCTTAAAGGATCATATTTGTTGCTGGGGTTTGAAACAAGGTTGGCCACATACAAGGCAAGTGTCTTACACCCTGTACTATATCTCCCAACTTAGAAGAGTTTTATTTAAAGGAACATATAGTCCTTAAAATCCGACATAGTAGGGCCTGGAAGAAGTGCAAAGGACTGAAATACATGATTTTCTTGTCAGAGTCCTAAATTGCCACTTGCATCACATGATCCCCTGACAGGAGGAACACAACCCCCAGTACCTCAGATCGATTATGCATTTGAGCATTCAGAAGAAAAAATTTACTTTTGCCAAATTTTTCGTGACCCTCACACTTTGTTATATGACCCCATATGAGGTCAAGACTCAAATTTTAAGAAACAAGGAAATAGAGAAGAGGTTATCTTTGGATTATAATTCCCTTTTTAACTAAATACTTAGAAAAAGTAAATGTATTATTTTATCTCTCTAAATTGAGCCCAAGTGCTAGATAGTGCTTAGATATCATTTAGTGTATAGATAATGATATCATTTAGATATCATTTAGTATCTGCCTTCAAGTGCTAGATGCCATTTAGACACCATTTTTCCCCTCTGTTGATAAGTTCTTTTTTATTGGTATGGTATAATGAGAAGGAAGAGTAAGATATGGATCCTTCTTCTGCATACATACCCTTATGTTCATAGTAATATAGTAATATTGTTTACAATGGCCAAGACCTGGAAATAGCTCAAGTTTCCCAAACAGATGAGTGAAGAAAGAAATTGTGGTACATATACACAATGGAATATATACACAATGAAATATACACAATAAAAACTATTTGGCTATGAGAAAAGATGAAATCTTGTAGTTTGCTGCCAATGGATGAAATTAGAGAGTGACATGCTAAGTTAAGTCAGTCTGAAAGTAAAAGAAAAATTCTTGGTGATGATCTCATTAATATAATAAGTATAAACAAACTAAGAAAGGAATTAGACAATCCCCCAATGGAAAAAAACCCTCAGACATAATCTGAGACACAAACTCAGACATCTCAGACATAAACTGAGAACTGAGAAGGTGGGCAGGGGAGGAATAAGTGAAAATGGGATTGGAGTATCTTGAACACTGGTGGAGGAATTGGTGAGGTCACTTGGTCACTATAAAATGATTTCAAGGGAGCTGGAATGATAGAACAGCGGGTGGGGCATTTGCCTTGCACACAGCCAACCAAGGTTTGATTCCCAGCATCCCATTTGGTCCCCCGAGCACCACCAGGAGTAATTCCTGAGTGCAGAGCCAGGAGTAACCCCTGAGCATCGCCGGGTGTGACCCAAAAAAGAGAAAGAAAAAGAAGATTTCAATATTATTGTAAACTATGATACTTCAGTGGAGGAAAAGAAAAAGATTCTGCTCTTTCCTCAGCTTCCATGATGACCTGATTCCAATTCAACTAAAACTTTGGCTTCAAGAGAAAATAAAGAAGGAGACCCACTGATCTTAGTCTTTGTCAAAGAAAGAATTCAAGGGCAAGACAAAAGAGAGAGCAGCAGAAAGCTCTATTAGGGAAATAGCGTGCTCATCACGTGACACATGAGTATGGGGCACTCTGAAGGAGACTCACATGGGCTTTGGATCCTATGTTTTCTTTCTTTTTGGTGTGGGGAGCACATCTGTAGTGCACATCTGGTGGGTTTGGGGAACCATATGTGGTGCCTGGGATTGAACCTGGGTTAGCAGCATGCCTACCCCTATACAATCACTCCTGTCCCTAGAGCCTGAGTTTTCAAGGAGTGAACTACCTAAGGGCACTGGTCCCATCCTCTTCCCCTAAGTCTGCACAGTTCAGTGGCCTGAGTGTCCACTGAGCAAGCACCTTGGAGTCAGTGAGACTCTGTGCTTTCATGAAAACCCTCAATTTTCATACCTTATTGTCTCCTGCACATATGACTACTGCTGAACCACAGAACAAGGTATTTCTGACCATAGACCCAAGGTGCTTCATTATATCAAGGGCTTAGTGATTAGAAGGCAGGCCAGGTGATTTTGTTGTTTTGTCTTTGTTTTTTAGGGGACACACCCAGCAGTACTCAAGATTTAATCCTGGCTCTGGTCACTCCTGGCCCCGGGGACCTTACGCAGTGCCAAGAATCAAACTAGGTCCACTGCATACAAGCAAGCGCCCTACCCATTACCACTCTAACACTGGTTTTCTTTTTTTAATCTTCTCCTCACACCCATCTATATTCCTACTCTATTTCCAAATCTCTACACAAATCTATGACTATTCTGCATAACTATCAATCTCTATTTTGTGCTACACATTTTCAGATCTTTATGCGCCTTCATTGCAAAATGGAACTAGAGACATTTAGAAATATACCCAGGCCAGAGCGATAATACAGAGAGTAGGGCACTTGCCTTACATGTGGTCAAACCAGGTTCAATCCCTGGCATCCCATATGGTCCTCAAGCACCTCCAGGAGTAATGCCTGAGCACAGTACCAGGAGTAACTCCTGAACATCCTTGGGCAGCCCCAAAACAAAAACAATTAAAATAATAATAATAATAAAAAGGAAACATAGCCAAAGTCTGAGAACATTTTTGAGGATGTATTTTGGATGTTTGGTTAGAGGGTTACCAATACACCTGAACGTTTCTTTCTTTTTTTTAAATTTAATTTTATTTTTATAAAGCTGTTCAAAATAGTTCATTACAGATAATATTGAAACACCAATTCTACCACCATGTACCTTCCCACCACCATAAAAGGAAAGTGTGTGAAAATTGCTGTATTTCAGCCTGGAGCCATTTAAGCCCTTGGATAAGAGATTACAAACATAAGTTAAACCCAAACAAATGTGTGCTATTTTCAGTACATCAGTAGGCTAGAGTATAAGAGGTTGCACAACTGCATTTATGACCTCACACCCAGGACGTTCTGTGTCGCTGTCTTCTGGGAGCTTTATTTCATAGTCTCTGGATCTTGACCGTTGGTGAGATTATATGTGCTGGGGGCAGTTTGTGGGTGTGACTGCCAAGCTACTGAAAAACTGGGGAACTGGAGGGAGGAGGCCCAATCCCGTTCTGAGTGAGCTTGGGGTTCTCAATCACGCATCCCCCATACCTGGGTTTTTCTGCAGGCTCCCCCATAGGTGAGGCTTGTCCATGCCTGTGGAGAGTGGCCTTGAGCATGGTTGTGTGGTTGCGTTCTGGAGGTTTTCAGCTGCCAGGGTTCTGCTGGGATGGGGAGGGAAAATCAACCTGCCCCCTCTGAGTTGCTCCGGTGAAGACAGCCTTGTGCGGGGTCAGGACGTTCTGTGTCACCTGCACATTTCTCAGCGTGAGTCACAGACCACCAGCAGCCTCAGGGAACTTGCTGGAAATTCCAAATCTCAAAGCCTATCCTCAATTCTGGAAACAAAATCTGCATTTTAATTTGTCCCTGGGTGATTTTTGAGGCACATCACTTTGGGAAGCAAGTGCTCTACCTATGCCAGGGAAAGATGCTCATTTAAAGCTAGAGCAAGACTCTGAAATGGTCTGATTGAAATGTGAACACAAGGAACTGCAAGTCCAGTTGCACCACAATTCAAAGTTCCGTGAATTGAAAGATGAGGTGTAGCCATGAAGGTTTGTTCCACTGCTGCTTAAGGACAAATCATACAAAAGACACACAAGCCAGCCAGTTAAAAGATGGTGGCAACCATTTTGTCTGTAGTCACAACAAGTACTCACAAGGCGGATAATTTAGGTGAGCAGGGAGGGAAGATTTGGGCTACACCCAATGGGTTCATGGACGATTTCTGGCTCTGTGCTCAGGTGAGATCTGTCACCTGGTCTGTCACTCAGGGGACTGTCTATACCAAGAATCTGTCAGTACCAAGAATTCAAACCGGGGTTGGTCTCATAAAAGACAAGTGCATTATTACCTCCTGTTCTATCTTAAAGTGGTGGTGGTGTGGGGGGGAGGGGGGAGTCAATAAAGAAAAGGAACAGAGAAGGGGTTAAGAGAAAACACAGCAGGTAGGGCGTTTACCTTGCACGCAGCCACCCAGGTTTGATCCCCAGAACTCCATTTGATCACCCAAGCCATTCAGGAGTGAGCACTGAGCACAGAGCCAGGAGTAAGTCCTGAGCATCACCTGGTGTGGCCCAAAAACCAAAAAATAAAAAATAATAATAAAGGAAAGCATGGCACACAAGCCAATTGGTGCCAGAATGAACAACACTATCTTCCTACAGCTGGTCCGGAGGCACATTCCATTTTATCCACAAACCTAAACAAAGTAAGGGCAAAACTGAGGAACTTTTCCTCATCTTAGGCTCTGAGGCTGAGGGGAGAGAAAGACAGGAAGAAGTGTCCTCGTCTAGAAGCTTGCCATTACAGAGGTAACAGTGGAGATAGACCTTTACAGGCCTCAACCCCCTAGGTTTAGAGATGGTTGATTTGTGTCCTCAAAGTAATCATTTTATCTGCACAGACTCAACAAGCAGTTTTTATAGGAAAAGAAAAAAGAACAGGAAGTACATTTTCAGAAAGGGTGCACTGCAATCTGGTGGGTGCCCCTAAGCCACATTCCCTGTTGTTTCCCTCAAAGAACTAGCTTAAGACAACTAAGTGTTGTCTTAAGGAACTTAAGTGCCCAAAGGAACTGGCTTGTTTTCAGTTTTTACATCAGTCCTCAGTTGGCTTTACAAGTAGGACTATATAAGATAAATCTACTTAAAACGTTTTTAGATAAATAGGCATAAAAATACATGTAGAAAAATAAATAAATAAAATTTAAAATGCATGCAGAGAACAAAAATTGGAAGGATTTAAAAAAGAAAACTTGAAAAAAATAGCAATTTTTCTGGTAATGTTCCTTTCTTTTTTGAGTTTTTCTTTAGAAGCACATTAATTTTTTCTGACTTAAAAAAAAAAAGCCTCACTGTATCTATCCAGCGAAGGGGTAATAAGAGTAGCAGAAAACCACACACTGGCTTAAAGGAACCCAGTAGAATGTCATTACTGAAATTTCTCGGGTACCCACAAGCACCCAGAGCTCACAATAGCTTACTATGTCATCCAAAAATCACAGAACAACTGAGTAGGAAGGAGGGAATTTACTGGCATGAAAACCACATAAATTGGAAATATCTTTACTTCCAACTTATGAGGGGACCTGGTTTCATGCCTGGTAGAGTTCGGGTGAGATGATAGTCTAACATAGCAGTTTTTCAGGAAACTCGTAAACATTTATGAGGGGGAACAGAGGGGCACCCACAGTGGAGGAACATGCGATGGACATACATCGCATGTCTTGAAAATGGAGAAGCATCATCAGGGCTGTGTGTTTACTTGAGTCAGGCAATATGGAGTAAAGTGACCCAGGACAAAGTGGGCTCCTCTGCTGTCTCCACCGAGATGTGCCAGTTCATAAGGAAAGTTCTGTCTTAGCCCAATCAAGTCCAAAAACCTGTAATGATGTGACTTCTCCTAGAGATGGGACTATCACATCCTCCAAACTGCAAACCTTAAGCCAGTCTGGGTTTTTGTTTTGTTTTTCTTTTTCCTTACCCCAGAGACTAGCCTTCTGTGTCTGGGGAGTGAGAGAAGGGAGAAAAAGGCACGAAGGGGCAGAAAGCCTTGATTATTTGATGGACAAATATATCAGCCTCTGGCAGCCACCCTACTTCCTGCCAGGAAGGGGGCTCATTCATCTGGCCCCCAGGGGGCAGCCCAGTGTAAGCTTACAAGAGCCCGCTCTTGTCCACCAACCCCCCCCCCCCCCCCCCCCGCCATCTCCCCCAAGCTTGAATAACTAGACATCACGTTAGTCATAACTCATCAGCATGAAGGTCTGAAAGATTCTGGGCATCTTAACAACAACAACAACAACAAATATTATAGGCACTGAGAGATAATATCTTATAAACAGAGGCAAATTTCCCAAAGAAACAAATCCAAGCCACCCACATTGCTCAACCCTAACACTGATCTCTGGCTGTCTGTGGAGTGGGAGGGGAGGAAACATAAACACAGCAAAGACTGGACAGTCCAGAGCTGGGCTTGCTTCGCTACCCTCGCCTCGAGCTGTTGAACCCTGGGCAGGTCCATTCACTCCTTTGTTCTGCTTTTCTGTCTCGTTGTCAGTTTTCCAGACTTCAGCTTTGAGGATCCTGTAAGGGCTTTGAGAACTGGACCAGTTCAATGTTCAAGTTTCCCTGCCATGCTGGGGTTTTGGGGTTTTTTGTTGTTGTTGTTATTGTTGTTGTTGTTTGCTTTTCCGGTCACACCCAGTGATGCTCAGGGGTTAATCCTGGCTTTGCACTCAGGAATTACTCCTGGCAGTGGGGGCAGGGGGGCGGGCGGACCATATGGGATGCTGGGGATTGAACCCCGGGTCGTCTGAGTGCAAGGCAAACTCCCTACCCGCTGTGCTATATCGCTCCAGTCCCTGCCTTGCTGGTTTAAGAAAAAACACACCCCTATGTGTCTTGTCTGCTACCATACCTGTTCACTTCTTTTTTAAAAAATTTTACTTTTTTAAACTTTTTTTATATATATTTTTTAATTAATTTATTTTTTAATTAGTGAATCACTGTGAGGGTACAGTTACAGATTTATACATTTTCTTGCTCATGTTTCCCTCGTACAAAGTTCGAGAACCCATCCCTTCACCAATGTCCATTCTCCACCACAAATAAACCCAGCATCCCTCCCACCCCCCCCATCCCATCTCCCCCCACCCCACCCTGCCACTGTAGTAGGGTATTCCCTTTTGTTCTTTCTCTCTAATTAGGTGTTGTCATACCTGTTCACTTCTAAAACAAGAGTTATGAGCTTTCTGCACACCAAATAATTCTGCTACCCCAACTGGTGTCCTAAGATTCAACTCTATTCTAGCAATATATTTGGAAAGAGCGTCAGATCCCCCCAGGCTAAAGGTTTAGTCCTTTAGGTGCCAATTACATGGCCCAGATTGTCATTTGCACTTCTGTCTGACTATAAATGGGAGGTTTCATTATTTCCCCCTCAGATGCAATTAATTTGCTTGAGTAGCTCATGGGAATCAGGACAAATTGACTTACCAAAGAGCCACTTTATTACAAAAGAATAGAAATCATAAATTGTAGTATTATTGTTTCAGGCAGATAGATAGAGGGGTCCTGGTAATGAGTTTTTGGGAAAGAAGAAAACGTTAAGAGAATGAGCACTGGTGAAGGGATGGCTACTCGATCATTGTATGACTGAAATGTAAGCACGAAAGTTTGTAAGTCTGTAATTGTACCCCATGGTGATTTATTAAAAAAAAAAAGAAGAAGAAGAAGAAAAGAAAACGTTAGGAGAAATTGCCTAGACCTGAAGTAGCCCAAAAGCATGAAGACCACATTCCTTTGTGATGCAAATCTTGAGCTCTTAGATGATGTGGAAGCAGAGGCACCACCCAGAGACGGGTGGGCTCCTCCAGGAAGGAAAAGATAAGAGAAACTCCAAAGATCCTGCTAAGACTATGCAAGAATTATCAAGAAAGAAAGGCTTTCCCTGTGACAACACCAAGATTAACTATGAATATTCAGAAAAATCCAGGCCAAAACAATGTGGAAAATTGTATATAATCTCCCAGGTTCATCAGAATTATTCCACCACGTGGAGGCCTCTGTCAACCTCTGTCAACCCCCTGGTAAGCCTGCACATACTCCACTTCTATTTCAGCCTGAAGAGCACGAGCCGCTTCTCCCAAGAGTTGACAGAGGAGCAGTTCAAAGGCACTGGCTTAGAAGCTGCAAACCTGTCACTTCTGGATCTTTCCAGGATGCACAGGTAAAACCCTGCGGGCCATGGAAGCTGCCTCTGTGCTAGACAAGAACCTCAACCAGGTTCTTTTGCTTTTGATCCCTTGAATTTTTTTTGCCTTTATTGATTGAGAAACTGTGATGGAAGAAGCTGTTAATGATGGTTTTATACAAACTATCATTCCAATAGCACACTCATCACCAGAAAATTTATCTCTATCCTCCAGTGTTTACAATGTCCTTCCCCCATATTACACCCTCAGTCACCACCCTTAAACTCCGTTTCATATGTTGCCTTTGACCTTGAGTTGCTACCATGCTGTGTGTTTCTAAGGCCCACATTTGAGAGATCTATCTGTATTCTGACTGACTTCACTCAATATGATAGCCTCTAGTTCCATTCATGTAGACGCAAATTGCATGATTGTGTCCTTTCTTAGAACTCTATAGTGTGTGTGTGTGTGTGTGTGTGTGTGTGTGTGTGACAATTTTCTGTAATTGAGCATTTGCTATCGAGCAGTCATTTGGGGACTTGCATGTCCTGGGTTCTGCCTACACAAACCTTCATCTTCCTGGATGTGACTTCCTGGAGATCTACTTCCTAGAGGAGAAGGTGAAACTGATCAAGAAGATGAGTAATTAATCTCCACAGATTGCAGGGGACAGAGGGGACCCCAAGCTGGGCTGGGTATCTCTTTGAAAGGCTCACCCTAAAAATATGACTGGGACTGGAACTGCAGCAGCCTTTGAGTCGCCCAAATGGCAACCCACGTGTCAAAGACTTGGCCTGTGTCTTCCCAGCTGCTCCTTGGCAGCTCCTCAGAGTGGACCAAATAACCAATAAAACTTTTGCAGCAAAATAAATAAATATGTCTTTGAGAAACGGGATGACAGTGACAGTGATACAGTCTTTGAGGAAAGGTTATTTTGTGAGAGGTCCTCTAATACAGTGGTCTTCAACCATTGTGCAAACATGGATGCCGATAGCCCACAGTGTGACAGGGCTGAAAATAACTGCTGCCTTGGTTATAGTCTAGAGGGCACAAGAGCTCAGGTTCTTCCCCTCAAGCAATCACGAAATCACAAAACCCTGTTGATCTCGAATTTCTCGAGCAGTCTCAGTAACCTCTCCATTCGTCCTATCCCTGAGATTTTAGAAGCCTCTCTCTTCTCGGCCTTCCCAATGATGCCGCATTGGAGACTCTTTCAGGGTCAGGGGAATGAGATTCAGCTTATTACTGACTCTGGCATGTGAATACACCATGGGAAGCTTATGAGGCTCTCCCAAGTGGGCATAAAACTCTCAGTAGCTTGCTAGTTTCTCCCAGAGGGAGAAATAGGTTGTAAGATATCACAGCCACACGCTTCTGGGAGCTTGCTTTTAAGTCTCTGGATGTTGGCCTTTGATGGGATTACACACACCTGGGTTCCTCTGCTGGTACCTTCATGCATGAGGCTTGTCCAAACCTGTGGGAGGGGCCTTGAGCATGGCTCAAGCAATAAAGATTGAAAACAAGGGGCTGGAGATCAAGTGGCTGAATTCAGAAAAGTCTTTATTTAAGGGAAGGAAAAGTAAGAGAACATAATACACGGAGGCTCCCAGATTATGGGAGGGGTCCCCTAAAGAAGGATTCCCAGAGAAAGGCAGAAACCTTTTCTTTTTTATATCCTTTTAATAAAGATAGGTGTGTGTGTGAGCATTTCTTTATTGTGTTCCAAGAAAGTTAGTCTTTAAAACAGGGGAGAGGATACAGAGATTGTTCTCCCCTGCGCTCTGGATCCAGCAGGGGCTATGATAACCACTTCCTGGTTATCAGGCACCACCTAGGACTCCCTCGTGATGTTCCATACCAGATTTCCTTTATCCAGAGCCCTATCCCTAATCTTGCCCTGCCTGTTCTCCTTGTCCTTATCAGCATCAGGTCTGCAGATCACAGGTTGGACAGGTGCCAGCGTACAGGTATTAACAAGTTAAAAACAGCAGCTCTAAAATACTGGAGGTCATCTTTGGTAAAGGGTGGGGCACATGGCTAGTAGCTTGTGGCCCTGAAAGCCTCTGGGGACCATCTGGGATGACCCAGGTTAGCCTTCAGCACAGCAGGACCTGAGCAGCACCACATCCTCAGGACCTAGCATTGAAGTGCCAGCAGGATTGGCCAAGTCATCAGGAGTCACCTGAGTCCCCTGATGACTTCTTGAGAGGCACCCCCTCACCTCCAAAAAAGGTCACTGTCACTGTCATCCCGTTGCTCATCGATTTGTTTGAGAGGGCACCAGTAACGTCTCTCATTGAGAGACTTATTGTTACTGTTTTTAGCATATCCAATACGCACGGGTAGCTTGCCAGGCTCTGCCGTGTGGGCTCCATACTCTCAGTAGCTTGCCGGGCTCTCCGAGAGGGGCGGAGGAATCGAACTTGGGTCAGCCACGTGAAAGGCAAAAGCCCAACCTCTGTGCTATCGCTACAGCCAAAAAAGGTATTGCATATAAACTTCTTCTTAAGGCTGAGGGCAATAGCTTCACTGGCCTAATCATCTTTTTTTTTTTTTTTTGAGGGAAACACAGAATTTCAGAATTTCAACCTGCCTCTGCTTACCTTTGTTTACACTGCACCCTAACTGGCTTTCCCTTTTCTCTCCCAAACATTTGTCTTATCTAAGGATTCTAAGTACCCTCTGAGGACATGTGCGTAAATTTTTTTTCTGTTTTTTTTGGGGGGGAGGGGGTTGTCTCTCCCATGTTTATAGGAGCTATACATTTCATTATAAATGTCCTTTTTACTTAGTCTTTCAGAAGTCCACTGATGCTTGCTTATTTATCTGACCACTGTAAAACCCAAAGGGGTATGGGATGCTTTGTTTGTGCCCCCAATATATGCCTTGTAAGGGCGAAACTGATGCCATGACAGGCAGCAGAAATGAGAAAAATAAGATAGGCCCCAGGTTCAGTTCCTGGAACTGAAACAGATTCAGTTTCCCAGCAATAAAACAATGTGTAACTAGCCAACCTGAACCCACCTGGGAAAGTTCCTGGGATCAGCAAATGGGCTCAACTAATCAATTCTCACATTGCCCCAGAAATTGCCTTTTGTTAACCCTAAAAAGAATGAGTAGCATATGTAACCATAAACTGTCAGTGGAAACTGTTGTTTAACTATAGCCTGACTACTGTTACCCTAGACACTCGCCAAAACACCTTTGTTTGGTAGTTAAGTAACAATAAGGCCTGTGCTGCTTATGTAATTAAACCCTATATAAAGTGCTTGCTGCCTGAAGTCGGGGTCCTATCAAGAGACCACTCTGTGGGTGAGATAGTTGACCCCGGTATACTGGAACAAAACTCCTACTGTTTGTATTATTGAGTTTGTGTCTCTGTCCATCTCGCTGCTTGGGAACCCAGAATCCCAGGCTTAACGCCTCAAGGCATTAAACATGGGAATCCAGCGAATTAGAGTTGAGGCAACATGCCATAGAAAAAACTATTTTGGATCATTTTTAGTAGATTATTCATAACCAGTAGTCACTCTATCACTGTATCACTGTCATCCCATTGCTCGTCGATATGCCAAAACAGTAATAAGAAGTCTCACAATGGAGACATTACTGGTGCCCACTCAAGCAAATAAATAACCAGCAATACAAATTATATTATTTAGGTTCTGCTTGGGGTCAGGGTTTGGTGGTCAGGTGGAAACATTTAAAATATAGTTTTTCAAGAAATTCATTCATACTCATGAAGGAGACCATTGAGCAAGTATAATTAAGGAACATACAGCAACATATTTTACATGTACAGCAAATGGTAGAAAAATACCATAGGGGTGTGTTCTTTAAAATATGGCAAAGAGGAGGCTGGAGTGTTAAAACCGCAGGTAGGGGCTTTCCCTTGCATGTAGCCAAGCTGGTTTCCTTCCTCAGCATTCCATGTGGTCCCCCGAGCACTGCCAGGAGTAATTCCTGAGTGCAGAGCCAGGAGTAACCCCTGAGCAGCACCGGGTGTGATCCCAAAAGCAAAAAAATAAAATAATAAAGAACAAAAGAAAGAATGGAAAAAAGAAAGAAAGAAGAAAGAAAGAAAGGAAGGAAGGAAGGAAGGAAGGAAGGAAGGAAGGAAGGAAGGAAGGAAGGAAGGAAGGAAGGAAGGAAGGAAGGAAGGAAGGAAGGAAGGAAGGAAGGAAGGGAAAGAAAGAAAGAAAGAAAGAAAGAAAGAAAGAAAGAAAGAAAGAAAGAAAGAAAGAAAGAAAGAAAGAAAGAAAGGAAGGAAGGAAGGAAGGAAGGAAGGAAGGAAGGAAGGAAGGAAGGAAGGAAGGAAGGAAGGAAGGAAGGAAGAAAAAGAAAGAGAGAGAGAGAGAAAGAGAGAGAGGAAGGAAGGAAGGAAGGAAGGAAGGAAGGAAGGAAGGAAGGAAGGAAGGAAGGAAGGAAGGAAGGAAGGAAGGAAGAAAGAAAGAAAGAAAGAGAGAGAGAGAGAGAAAGAGAGAGAGGAAGGAAGGAAGGAAGGAAGGAAGGAAGGAAGGAAGGAAGGAAGGAAGGAAGGAAGGAAGGAAGGAAGGAAGGAAGAAAGAAAGAAAGAGAGAGAGAGAGAGAAAGAGAGAGAGGAAGGAAGGAAGGAAGGAAGGAAGGAAGGAAGGAAGGAAGGAAGGAAGGAAGGAAGGAAGGAAGAAAGAAAGAAAGAGAGAGAGAGAGAGAAAGAGAGAGAGGAAGGAAGGAAGGAAGGAAGGAAGGAAGGAAGGAAGGAAGGAAGGAAGGAAGGAAGGAAGGAAGGAGGAGGGAGGGAGGGAGGGAGGGAGGGAGGGAAGGGAGGAAGGAAGGAAGGAAGGAAGGAAGGAAGGAAGGAAGGAAGGAAGGAAGGAAGGAAGGAAGGAAGGAAGGAAGGGAGGAAGGAAGGAAGGAAGAAGGGAGGAAGGGAGGAAGGAAGGAAGGAAGGAAGGGAGGAAGGAAGGAAGGAGGGAAGGAGGGAGGGAAGGGAGGAAGGAAGGAAGGGAGGAAGGAAGGAAGGAAGGAAGGAAGGAAGGAAGGAAGGAAGGAAGGAAGGAAGGAAGGAAGGAAGGAAGGAAGAAGGAGGGAGGGAAGGAGGGAGGGAAGGGAGGAAGGAGGAAGGAAGGAAGGAAGGAAGGAAGGAAGGAAGGAAGGAAGGAAGGAAGGAAGGAAGGAAGGAAGGAAGGAAGGAGGGAGGGAAGGAGGGAGGAAGGGAGGAAGGAAGGAAGGAAGGAAGGAAGGAAGGAAGGAAGGAAGGAAGGAAGGAAGGAAGGAAGGAAGGAAGGAAGGAAGGAAGGAAGGAAGGAAGGAAGGAAGGAAGGAAGGAAGGAAGGAAGGAGGTTGGAGGTCAAAGTGTTCTGCATAGTCTCCATGAGGCAACACTGCCCAGAGAGAGGCCCGAGTTCTCATCAGAGCAAAAGTGTGTGTAAAGGTCTGCTTTGGCCCAGTGAGAAACATTAGGCTGCAACAGGGCAGCTTGTCTCAAGAGGAGGTTGTCACACTTCCGGAGTACAAGTCTCAGATCAGACTGCTTTAGCTTTTCCTAAGCCAGAGTCAGGTTTTGTTTGTTTGTTTGTTTGCTTCAGTTATTTGGGGAGTATGTGTTCTTTTTCTGTCTGGGCACCACACCCAGCAGTGCTTAGGGCTTACTCCTGACTCTGCACTCAGAGATCACTCCTGGCGAGCACCAGAAACAAAACTGGGTGCCTGGAGCAAACCCAGATGGCACTTGCAAGACAAGCGCCCTACCATTGTGTTATCATTTTGACCCCTGGAAGACAAAAAATAATTAGAGACATATTTACATATGCTATACATAGATGTAGATTCCAAAAACAATGAGGTAAGAAACAAGGAGAGGACATCTAATATATCCTGAGCTAAGAAACGGAACAGAGATCCGGGACTTGAGGAAAGAGCAGGAACTTGTATGATGAGGTAGACGTGATGCCAATGACCGATACTCGCTGTTCTGTGACTAAATATTTGCTCTACCGTATATTTAAGAAAAACTCTTATAAAAATCCTGTCTCAGAGTAATGACTCTAATTTTCATTCTTTCAGGTAGTTAAGGGAGTGGGAAATACTCTTCATGAAACTTAAAGAGCCTCAACGGACTTGAGCTGGAAATAATCCACAAGACAAAGGAAAATGGTTTTGGAAGGCTTTTGCTGAGCATCTTAGTGACGGCTCTTATTTTCCTCAAAGAAGCCTTAGCAACGTTTGTGCCCTTGTGTTCACGAGGCAGTGCTGAAGGCTGGAGAGCTCTGCTCTGCTCTTCACAGAAAGTCTGTGTTAACTATTAGGTCTCTTATTCACTTGTCACCAAAACTAAACAAATATGCCTCAGGTTATTCAATAGAAAACAATTTGGGTTCCAGTCAAACCTACCTAATCCAATCCCAGATGGTTCCTGTTTACCACAGAGCTGAGGAAGAGAGCATCAAGCATGGTGCTTGGTTGCTTTGTCTGCAGATGGAATGAATCATGTATCTCATGCAAAAATTCTACTAGTTCCTAAGTTTATGTGGAGAGTATTCTTAGAAGGGCATGACGGAGATCACAAGAGTTTATAAATCATCATGTATTTCCTCAAGGTAATTAGAAGTAAAGCCACTATTATTTGAAGATAACACTTTCATATTAAAAATAAAGGAATAATTTATCACATCCAATAATTTCACTCCTTTCTATTGTTTTGGTTTGTCAATTGATTTCCCTTTAATTGATGCAGTGAATAAAAACCAACTGAACTTCTTATATATGTTCAATCATTAAAATAAGCATCTGGATTCCTTAAAAAAAAATAAAAGAACAGACAGCATCTCATGGGCCATATGTTCTAGTGAAAAATGCACTCATTATACTTTAAAATTACATGCATAATATATAATACAGATGAAAAGTTCTAAAAGAATGTAACTGTACCCAGTGTGTCAGAGAAAGAGACATTTAAGTCGAGATTTACTGATACTTTAAAAGAAAACCGTTTTGTAGCCATCCTTTAGTTCTCATTTAGCCAATGAGCACCACACAGGATTCCTTCCACAAAAGTATCTGATATCTTACATTATGAAGATGATGCAGCAATGCCCTGAACTGGTGCTTAGCAAAAGGGGGCTTTAAAATGAACACTTGATGAAGGCATGGTTGTTTCAGCATTGTATAACTGAGACTTAAGTCTGAAAGCATTGTAATTTTCCACATGGTGATTCAATAAAATAAAAAAATTAAAATAAAAAAATGAACACTTGGAAGTGATTAATATTCCTTTTACCACTGTAACAAATGGGTACTATACTTTTAGCAATGCATATATTTTTGAAGATGCTCATTTTATGGTTTCTCAGCTAGATTGTATGTGGATAGTCTAGTCAAAGTCTTGTTATTGTGACTTACAGCGGCTTTTTTTTTTAAGTATTTGAAAATTAACCTGGAGTAAACAGTGTGTTGTATTTATTTGTGTATCTTGAAAAATATTAGAAACTATGTTGAGTGTATGTATTAGCTGTTGGTACTCAGCAATTTACTAGACTTTAAGTGTACTTACATCATGTTGATTCAGAATCAAACTCAGAATGAAAGTTTGATTTCACAGGGTAATCCTAGATTTGGAAAAAGGAACTCTAGCTTTTAGACCAGGGTTGTCAAAGTTGTAAGATTTTTATTTCTCTTACTTTGTGCTGTTCTTTGAGCAATTCTTAAAATTGAAAATCCATGGGAAAAGAAATTTATGCTTACCAAGGAAAGGAAATCAAATTTATAAGGGACTTGATACTCTAAAGAGCCCTCAGTGAATGCAAATCCAGAACACAGGGAATTGATGATACAAGATAGTCACTATAAAACCTTATGGCAGTTGTTAAAATAAAGGCACAAATAAAGCAAATCATCCTATCTGACAGATTCCAAGATGCAAACTGAAGGGGGCTTATGTGATTCACCAGGAGTATGGCTCTTAGCAACCTGTTATACTGGGTTAAATTTTAGAGAGTGGGTTGATAAATGTTGAGAACTGAAAATGGTGTACTTTTAAAATCTTACTGTTATCCCTTTCTTTCACTGTTTAGGAACAAACTGTTCATGCCATTTCAAAATGCCAGTGTCTGTCCTTGTTACTTCTCAAATTACATCATGTTCAGTCCCAAATAATCAGTTAGCTTTACACCAGACTATAAAGCTTGGTTTCTCATCTGTGTAATTAGGATGATACTACTACTTCCTATGACTATTGAGAGGTTTAAATATGACCATGCATGTCATTACAAAGGTTTTCACATATCTGAGGTTTTAAAATGCTACTTGCCGTTATTAGTAATGTTACTGTAATACTTAGAGAAGGGTCTGTGTACTCATCATTTTATTAGCACTAACTACAGTGTCTGGCATATCAGAAGTATTGTGAAGTCTGTGGCATTAAAAAGGATACTGTTAGTAATCCAGGACCTACCCTTCTAAAGTGTGGGTCATATCCTCCTCTGGGCCATATAACTGAGTGTAGGAGCTATAAAAAGAAAGTCTTTAAAATTTATTTCTAATTTATTCTAATTATTTCTAATTTCTAATTATTTCTAATTTATTTCTAACTTGTTATCAATAAATACTTGTCTGGTATGCACTTTTTATAAACCTATGTGTCCAGGGTCGCCTAAAATTTTCTCAGGTGAAAATGAGTCAGGAGTAAAAGGGAGAATTTTTAAGAAGCCGAGATCTAGACTGCTCTAGAGTTTCAAATTTAAAATGATTCTTTTATTTTTTATTATTCACATTTTCACTGTCACTGTCATCCCATTGCTCATCGATTGGCTTGATCGGGCACCAGTAACGTCTTCATTGTGAGACTTGTTGTTATTGTTTTGGGGATATTGAATACACCACGGGTAGTTTGCCAGGCTCTGCCATGCGTGCAGGCGAGATACTCTCAGTAGCTTGCTGGGCTCTCCGAGAGGGGCGGAGGAATTGAACCCCTGTCAGCCGTATGCAAGGCTAATGCCCTACCCGCTGTGCTATCGCTCCAGCCCAATTCACATTTTAAAAACTCATTTAAACCAGACATAGAGACAGGGGTGGAGAGTCATGGAGATGGTTTGGTATAGAAAATTTATGTGTATACTGTAAAGTTCAGCACTATCATAACTACTTAAACTATACAAAATATAAATAATAATTAAATAGTTAAATTAAAGTACAGAAGCCATCTTCCTTATGACACAGAAAAGTGAACAACTCAAGGGTTCTGTCCGAAACAAGAAGAAAAAATATGCTTCTAATTTGGGACTGAGAGGGTATCTTGACCACCACCATTCTAAATCCCCAGAAGAATGTGGATAAATCCAAGTCTAAGTGAAAATCAGCTTCACCAAATCTCTTGGCTTGGGGCCGTATGGGCTAATCGTCCAGAAGGGAGTCAATCCCAGCAACAAACGAAAGGAACTTCTCTTTGCAAATCCCTTTTATAGGCAGAATTCCCTGTCCATGTCCTTGGGATTTATTTCACTCTGTGGTCTGCCTACAATATTTTGCTTCAAGGGAGCAAAAGGGAGAGTACAGGCCAAAGCTGGGATGAGTTCCTTCAAATGTCAGGCTGGGTCGTGCCAGGAAAGTCGGGCCTGAATCCTGCACAGCGGAGGTCGGTGCTGACTGGGGCCCTGCACGCTGTGACCTCAGCCTCATCTGGTTGCTTTTAATGTGCCAGCAAAGGGCTTGAGTTATTGCATTCTTTCCCGATGTCTTACATAAAACCAGATTATTAAGTACAGAGACAGTCAACTGCCCTGTCCTCCTGGCTAGCTTTTCTGCGTCACCATAGCAACATCAATAAACAAAGAAGTAAATTCACCTCTGAAGTTCAAGTCAGCTGGCTTTGCTGTATTCATTGCTCTCCCTTTGCCCTGATGAAGCACTTGCATGTCTCCTGCACACACACGAGTTGTGATTATTTTTTTCCTCGTTATTAGATCTAGGCATCTAAGCATTATTGGACCTAAGGGTGGCAAATCTAAGAGCCACTTTGTTCTTATCCTCCTTTGTCTGAAAGAAAAAAAAAATCTTCACTTGTTCCTGATGCCTACAAAATTAAGTTTGGCTCTTTTGTAATAAGTTCAAAGTTCTTGATCTCTTTCAAAGCCACATCTGCATCATTATTTATCCATGCCCCGACTCCCACTTAGCTAGTCAAGGAGAAAAATGCTTTAAAAAACTCTGGTCTGATGTCACATGTCTCTCCTTACATCCAGATACCAATTCGGTCAAACCAGAGCAGAATTTCAATCCACCTTTGACACAGAATTCCAAACTTCCCCTTCTTTCTGCTTCTACTGACCTAAATCCAACGCAAGTCTTGTTCAGATCTAAGCTAGATCATAGTTACATCCGTAAGAGTGTTCTACACCTCTATTCCCAAATTGCATGTATATTTCTACACAGCAGTCAGATGATCTTTGTAAAACATTAACCTCATTAGCTCATTCTTGGGCTTCAAAACCTTCAGGAATTTTGCTGGCATGTAGGTTAAGTGGAGAGACAACACAACACCTCTTGGGTCCTGTGTGACCTGGCCCGAGCCTATCTCTCTGACTTCATTTAATACACTCCCTGTCCCTAGCTTTTACTCTCTGGATGCATGACCTGATTACATTCTTTATAAAACTCAGTCCTTCACTTTTTGTGGCCTTTGTATCTTCCCTTATTTTTTTCCTAGAGTAGTGTCCTCTGTTGCTTATGCCATTGATGCCCTCTCCTGGGATTTCAGATTTCTGTTTAACGTATTCTTCTTAGAGAACTCCTTGACTACCTCTCAGCAGTTATTCCTTCCTTCCTCAGCACTACCAACATGTTCCATATAGTTTGCTTGCCAGTAATTAGCAGTACCTGATGTTTCCTTGCTTACCTAACCGGAAATTAATTATCCATTGTATTGTCTCTCCATTAGTGTAAGTAGGATAGGGACCCTTGTCCTTTTGCTTAAGACAGAATCTTAAAAAAAAAAAATCTCTGGGGCCTGGATGGATAACAGTACAGCAGTATAACAGTATAACAGTACAGCAGTACATTTATTTGCCTTGTATATGGCCAACCCGGATTTGATCCCGAGCACCATCTATAGTCCTCCAAGCCTGCCAGGAATGATTTCTGAGCACAGAGTCAGTAATAAGTTTGAAGCACCACCAAGTATGGCCCCAAAACAAAACAAAATGAACAAACAAAATATCTTTTGACACAAAAATCAATGATTTAAAAAAAAACCCAATTCTCAAGACTGTTGATAAACTGACCTTTATCATCCCACTTTAGAAACTATCATCCTAAAACACACAAAAGAATCTTGGAACCGAGCAGCTTGATGCAGAGATGCCTCTGGACTTTAAGTCAGGCCAATTTCACCGGGATGCCTCATAGCAGAGCAGGCGTCGTCCCTTCACCTACCCTCTAAGAATCCCAGAGGCTGTCAATTTTCAGAGGAGTGCAGTTACGTGGGTTCAAGGACAGCAAACTCCAGGCCTCAAGAAACAGGGAATGGACCAGTCCTTTTCATCTTTCTGGCCCTATGGGACCCTGGAGGTCACCCTATGAACTGCCTCTAGCTGCTATTTTAGTTCCTTTGCGGCCATGATCCAGAGACACACAAAAGAATCTCAGAACCAAGTAGCTTGTTGCAGAGATTTTTCCACCCCTGTAGCACTGTGTCATCCCGTTGCTCATTGATTTGCTCGAGTGGGCACCAGTAACATCTCCACTGTGAGACTTGTTGTTACTGTTTTTGGCATATCGAATACACCACGGGTAGCTTGCCATGCTCTGCTGTGTGGGCGGGATACTCTGGGTAACTTGCCGGGCTCTCAGAGAGGGACGGAGGAATTGAACCTGGGTCACCTGCATGCAAGGCAAACGCCCTACCCACTGTGCTATCGCTCCAGTCCTAATTATCTAAAATTTTAGAATTCCAGGAGTGCATAGCTGCTCTTTCGGCCACGTGACATCATATGCTATTCATAATAAGCCATAGAGGTGGGGGAAGGGGTGAGATGGGAGGGATACCGAGGACATTGGTGGTAGAAAATGTGCACTGGTGGAGGGATGGGTGTTTGATCATTGTATGACTGAAACTCATACAATGAAAGCTTTGAAACTGTATCTCAAGATGATTCAATAAAAAAAAAGAAAGGAAGAAACTATCATCTTATACTCATCTCCTTTACAGCACTTTTCTTTTACAGGAAGCTTTGTACGTGCTCTACCTTCTTTTTTCACATCCCTTTTCACAATTTCATTACAATTTCATTAACATTTTTTATCTTGCAACAGTATTCATAAGATTTATTTGTCCTAATAGTGAATTGCCATATTTTTAAAATTTAGTTAATATTTTTAAGTGTTGTCTGGTTCATTTTTATAATTAGCTTTATATGTCAAAGCAGCTCATCAGAAGAAGGAGGCTCCAGGTCTCCACTGGTTTTTGATTATTCCTGATGTCTGGATGCCCGTTCACACTCCTATTTCTTGATATTAACTGCCAAATAAACTATCTGTAAATAGGCTCTTTTCACAAGACCACAAAATAAAACACTGACTTTTCCTAAAATTATAAAGGCCTGATATTATGGCTAGCTCTTGACTGAACGATGAAGCAGATGATGTTTATTTCTTGGTTACTAATTATAGCAGAGAACACTTTCAATGGTCCACTTCACATTCCTCAGCCCACATCTCCTGCGTGAGCTGTGAACAGTTCTATGTGACTAAAGCATCTCTGTTGTGTTTCCAGGGGACTCCCAAGAAGAGTCTTTGAAGTCTGGAAGGCCTCACCATCCACACATGAACGCTTTTGGAAGGACTTGAGAACTAACACACTCCAGGAGTAAACCTCAACCAGTAGAGAATCTGGGAGTTAGTGATTCAACCTTTTGTTACTGCGGTGAGTCGTTTTGGGAGACATTCTAGATGATTTCCAAATCTTTCAGTAAGCTGAGTTTCTGTTACCCCTGGCACCCATAGCTTCTTTCTGATGCATCTTGTTTTTGTCTGGAGGCCTCACCAGGGCTTATTTCTGATTCTGTGCTCTGGGAGAACTTCTGGAGGGACTTGGGGGATCATATATGGTGCTGGGGATGAAACTCTGGTCAGCTGGATGCAAGGCAAGTTAAGTGCCCGAGCTGCAGCAAGTGCTCCAGGCCTCTGCTGGATTTTGATTATTCCTGATGTCTGTATGCTCATTCACACTCCTATTTCTTGGGACTAATTGACAAATAAACTATCTGTAAATAGGCTCTTGTCACAAGACCACAAAATGAGACACTAACTTTTCCTTTAAAAATGTTCCTCCTTGCTTAAACAAGGAAATTTGTTTCAACAGTAAAGTTGGAAAGTTAAATATCTTCATGCAAAAGAACCAAGTTTGTCCCTTTCCTTATACTCTGTATAAGAGTAAATTAAAAATAGAACACAGACCAAAACATGGGAGATAAAACTGAAAAACTCCAGTAAAACTTGGGAAAATCTCCATGATGTTTGGTCTAGAAATAAATTCTTGATTATGATACCAATGCAATAAGCTATTAAAGAAGTAAATATAATTGGGCCATACTTTTAATGCTATAATTTTAATATAGTAAAATTAAAAATATTTGTACTGTCAAATATTCTATCACTCTATTAGAGTAAAAGGCTATCTGTGAAGACAATTCCTCCGAACTGCATGGTGGCGCTGGACCCGGGAAGTTCCATTCTGGCTCCCAGCCCACCACTGATGCCAGAAGTCACACCCTCAACCCACCCCTGGTGCCATCTTGCTGCACTCAGCAGTGAAGAAAACCGGCAGGCACCACAACACTGGAGAATTCTCCCAGTTTCATATCAAGCCAGTATCTCCAGGACCCCCAGATGGAGCAGGTGCAGTCTCCCCGCCTTCTCCAGACGGAATCCCGGTGACCATGAGCTTCTACAAGTTCCGGCATTTGGCCACAGGACTATTCCTCTGAAGCACGCAGCCATTCATGCGCTGTGCCACCTTTCCTGATACACAAAGTGAGCAATGGAAAATAAATGATCTAGCATCTGCCCCTGCCCAAAACTAGAGAGAGAGCGGCGACACATAGGGCCTCACGAGATGGGGGGGTGGAACCGGCCCCTCTCCCCAATACTCCAGCCCCAATACTCGAGAGGCACCGAGTTGCCACCCACAAATGGCTCCTGGCTCCTGAACAGCCATGATCCCAGAGGCACACAGACCAATCTTGGAACCCAGCGGCTTCAGGCAGAAATGCATCTGGACTGAGCACTAAACTACAGTGCCATGCCACCCCAGGTGGGGAAAGATGTCTGTCCCTTTTGCCTTTTCTCCCTGGTGGAGCAGTGGCTGTCACCTTTTCAGAGCCTATTGGACAGCCAGGTATGAGACTGTAGTGACGTGACACACAGGGCCTCATGGGATGGAGGGTGGAACCAGCCCATCTCCCTGCCCCTACGAGGCCCCAAGTTGCCGCCCACAAACGGCTCCTGGTTCCTGAACAGCCATGATCCCAGAGGCACACAAAACAATTTCAGAACCCAGTGGCTTTTGGAAAAAATGCATCTGAACTGAGCATTAAACTGTGGTGATGTGTCATCCTGGGTGGGGGAAAGGTGTTTGTCCCTTCTGCCTACTCTCCCTGGTGGCGTGGTGGCCACCACCTTTTCAGAGCCTATTGGACAGCCAGGTATGAGACTGCAGTGATGTGACACACGGGGCTTCACAGGATGGGGGGTGGGGAGGTGGACCCGGCCCCTATCCCCGACCCAACGAGGCCCCGAGTTGCCGCCCACAAATGGCTCCTGGCTCCTGAATGACCATGATCCCAGAGGCACACAAAACAATCTTGGAATCCAGTGGCTTTTGGCAGAAATCACTCCAGATTTATTACTAAAATATCAGAAATCCAAAATGCTTTTCATAGCAACATCAGAAAACAAATTATCTAATGATGCCTTTTTGGCAGATCTGAATGTTGGGGAAAATTCCAAATAATAATGGTCGATCTTTTGTTAAAATAATGAATGTAATCAAAGCAGAGAGAGTAAGGTGGGAGGGTAGGATGGGGGGGTATACTGGGGTTCTTGGTGGTGGAGGGTGTGTACTGGTGAAGGGATGGGTGTTTAATCATTGTATGACCGAGACTTAGACTTGAAAGCTTTGTAACTGTTCTCACGGTGATTCAATAAAAAAAAAAAATGCTATCTGTGAGATGTGACAAGGTAGTGATTCATTTTATAGCTGTAAGGTGTCAATCTCCATAATTTATAAAGATCTGAATATCAATGAAAACCACAAAAAGAATATAATTTTTTCTTTTTCGGTCACACCCAGCAATGCACAGGGAATACTCCTGTGTCTGCACTCAGAAATTACTCCTGGCAGTGCTCAGGGACCCTATGGGATTCTGGGAACTGAACCCGGGTCAGCCGCATGCAAGGAAAATGCCCTACCTATTGTGCTATCGCTCCAGCCTTAAGAATACAATTTTTAAGTAGGAAGAGGACTCAAATAGCCATGTCTTCAGTGAAAATATGCAAATGGCCAATATGCACATGAAAAGGTTATCAAAATGACAAATTATTTGTTCAGGTGTTTGTTGGAGAGTGCATACCAAGTGATGCTCATGGGTTACTCCTGGCTCTGCTCTCAGGAATTATTCTTAACAGCGTATGAGGTACCATATGGAATGCTGAGGACTGAATCAGGGTTGAATGCCTGCAAGGCAAATGTCCTACCTGCTGTATTATTATTGCTTCAGCCCCAAAATGACAAATCATTTGGGAAACTCAAAGAAACAAACAAACAAAAAACATAATAAGGTATCACTTCCTATACATTTCTATCATCAAAACGTCAGAATATAAATAGTAAATGTTAGCAAGGAAGTGGAGATATTGGAACCCTTATCTAAATATCTAAAAAATACTGTGTGATTTGACTTTATTAAAAGTTTCTAGAATCGCAAAATCCACAGGAAAAAAAAGGAATAATGTGGTAGTTGTCAGAAGCTGAGGGTAAAGATAAGTATAAAGTTAAGATTTAACTAGTACAGACTTTCACTTGTGAGAGAAAAGAAATTTTGGTGATGGGAGTTTATGATAGCCCAGAAAAGTATATGCACTCAATCCTATTGACTACAAACTTTTAAATGGTAGAAATAAATCAACTTTGCTGAAATCTATAGAACCAGGAGGCAGTTTAGTGTTTTTCCAAGTCCTGGGAGATGAGGGAGAAAGGAGAGTGAATGCTTGTCAGTAAAATATTTCTCTGGGGGGTGAGAGAAGCTTTCTAAAATTTGGGTCAGAGACAGTACAGCAGCTAAAGCATCTGCTTTGCAGGTACCCAACCCAGGTTCAATACCCAGCACCACACAAAATGTCCAAAGTCCCACCAGGAGTGATCCCTAAGCATAGAACCATAGTAAGCCATGAGCACCACTGGGTGTGACCCAGAAAAAAAAAAAGCCCTATCATGGTAAGGGTTGTACAACTCTATGACTGTTCTAAATGCTGAATTGCGTTACGTGGGTAAATTATATGGCATTTAATATGCATCTCATAAATGCATGTCATATAGAAAGAGAAAAGAAAGAAGAAAAGAAAAGAAGAGAAGAGAAAAGAAAAGAAAAGAGAAGAGAAGAGAAGAGAAGAGAAGAGAAGAGAAGAAAAGAAAAGAGAAGAGAAGAGAAGAAAAGAAAAGAAAAGAAAAGAAGAGAAGAGAAGAGAAAAGAAAAGAAAAGAAAAGAAAAGAAAAGAAAAGAAAAGAAAAGAAAAGAAAAGAAAAGAAAAGAAAAGAAAAGAAAAGAAAAGAAAAGAAAAGAAAAGAAAAGAAAAGAAAAGAAAAGAAACAAGGCCCTCCTTATTCATTTGGTGATCCCTCTACTTAGGGAAGAAATCATTAATTTTGCTGCTCTGTGACAGTCCTACTCATTAAATCTAAAAAAGCTCAAATTTCTTTCTTCATCTCCATCAAATTTAAGTACTCTGCTCCATTCATTTCCTTCTCATTCTTCTATCTAAAAACTAGTAAGGAAGGGAGATGCGTGCTGAAAGTAGACTAGAGACTGAACAGGATGACCACTCAATACCCCTATTTCAAACCACAACACCCAAAAGGAAAGAGAGATATCAAATTGGAATGCCCCACCATAGAGGCGGGGTGGGGTGGGGGGATGGGACTGGAGGGGTAGGAGGGATACTGGGTTCATTGGTGGCGGAGAATGGACACTGGTGGAGGGATGGGCTCTTAAACATTTCATGAGGGAAAAACAAGCACGAAAATGTGTGAATCTGTAACTGTACCCTCACTGTGACTCACTAATTAAAAAATAAATTAATTTAAAAAAATAAATAAAAACTAGTAAGATAAAACATCTATGACTTTAAAAAGACTTAATGAATAGCTCTGTATACACACACTTGATTAAGAGCCTCTGAGACTTAAGTGATTGAACTAATATGGAAAAAGTCCAGGAAGCCTGGCAGAATTAGCAGGAGGATATATTTAGATGTGGTGTCACTGCAAGCACACTAAGCACTATCCTTTTTTGCTGCCGAGAGAGATAGACACTCTCAATCATAGGGCTAAGCACTCACTTTGAACAAAGGAAAAACAGAGAAAAATTCATCAGAGCATTCCCCACCACTAGAGTTCCTTAACTAAGTTCCAATTACTGTAGTGTTCCAATGGCTTCTTTTTTTTTTAATTAAGTTTTATTAGTGAATTACTGTGAGGTACAGTTACAAACTTATCAACTTTCATGTTTGCATTTGGTTTACATCCCTCCACCAGTGCCCATTCTCCTCCACCAATGTTCCCAGTATCCCACCACCACCCCACTCCAACCCCCACCACCCCACCTTGCCTCTGTGGCAGGGCATTCCCTTTTGTTCTCTCTCCTGTTAGATGTTGTAGTTCACAATAGAGGTATTGAGTGGCCATTGTGTTCAGTCTATAGTCTACTTTTGGTACATAGCTTACAACCCCAGTGGATGTTCCCTACATTCTCTACTAGGTGTTCCATTCTCTATCTCCAATGGCTTCTTCTGCCCAGAAGGTCAGTACTGGGAATCAGTATTGAACTCAGAATTAAAAGGGAAATTTTGATACCTGAATATGCCTGTGGGCTGGAGCGATAGCACAGCGGGTAGGGCGTTTGCCTTGCTTACGGCCGACCCGGGTTCGATTCCTCCGTCTCTCTCAGAGAGCCCGGCAAGCTACCGAGAGTATCCCACCCACATGGCAAAGCTTGTCAAGCTACCCATGACATATTCGATATGCCAAAAACAGTAACAAGTCTTACAATGGAGACATTACTTGTTTCATGAACTTTCCTGCGGTCGGAGGCGCTGAGATAAGGAACTCAGAAGAAATGTGTTCTTGGAGGGTCTAGGTTCTCTCTGATTCTTACACAAAGGTAGAGAGCCCCATGATCTCCTTTTATTGATCATGGTACCTCTAAAGGGCGCAATACAGTGACTTCACCAAAGGCATCAAAAGAAGTTACAGGAAGAACATTGAGGCAGTAGAATATGCATTAGCTCCTAGCATCTGCAGGCCAGTGATCTTGGCCTCCGGAGAGAAGATACAAAACCAAAACTGAAACTTTTCTTGAACTAAAAGCACTTGGATTTACATCCCAAAGACAAAACTGGGCCCGCTCCTGAAATCTACATCCCAAAGACTAGGCTGGGCCAGAGCCTAAGATTTACAATATCAAAGGTCAGGCCTGGCTAACACCATCTGCATGTCAAAGACCAGCCAGTCTTCCGTGAGAGAAGGAAAACTGCTCTTTTCAATATACTGAAATTATTTTTCTGAAGGCAGCTTGAAGGGGGAAAATGTTCCTGTCTGTAGTACAGTCTATGTGGGCTCGCCCTGGTAGCTCAGTCCATCCCCAACAGTTACTGGTGCCCGCTCAAGCAAACTGATGAGCAACGGGATGATGGTGACAGTGACAGTGACAGTGAATATGCCTGTATTAAGGCAAAGATAAACATGAGACCCTTGTTAAAATGCTAAACACCAAGGGCCAGAGAGAGAGGAAAAAGGGTAAGGTGCTTGTCTTACAGGTGGCTGACCCAGGTTTGATCCCCTTATGATGTGTCAGTCCAGGAATGTGTTCACTCGTGTGAGGCTCTGCCTGAGCGTGTGGAAAGCGGCCTGAAGCGTGGCAGTGATTGGGTAGTGGAGGCTAGCTGCCAGAGCTGAGTCCCTTGGGGTGGGGAGGGCCTTCACCCGCCCCCATCTGGGGCACCCCAAGTGGAAACAGGCTGGCGCAGAGTCCGGTGACATGGTTATGGGGCCCTCATTTTATGCTCACTTCCGGGAGAAGCGGCCGTGAGTGAATATTGAAAAGTATCAATCTTGGGGCCAGAGCGATAGCACAGCAGGTAGGGCGTTTGCCTTGCACGCGGCCGACCCGGGTTCGATCCCCGGCATCCCATATGGTCCCCCAAGCACTGCCAGGAGCAATTCCTGAGTGCAAAGCCAGGAGTAACCCCTGAGCATCGCTGGGTGTGACCCAAAAAAGCAAAAAAAAAAAAAAAAGTATTAATCTTATATATCCCTTAGTGAAAGAACCTGTTGAAGACCATATCCTGAAGTGATTGTATAGTGTTCATCATTAGGGCAGTAATAACTTGCTAAAACATGAGTAGGAACTGGAAAAGAGTTCCTACTCTTTTCCTACACGCAAGACTGGGAGTGTCATCCTTGTTCTTTCCTGGAAAGTAGTTATATGAGTAAATTTGCTTTGCCACAGTTCTGCAAACTATACACTTAGTTTGTGACCTGTTAGATTGTAGCAAAATTTAAAAAAAAAATTTAACTAGGACTCTTGATAAAGATTGATTCCATGATAATCCCTCCTAGATTCAGGATGGTTCATGTCCTCAATACCAGGATAATAAACTGTTTGTCTCCATCATTGTTCAGAGATGAAATCATAGAAAACACTTTGGCTTACCACAAAATAGCATAAAACAATGATAGTTCTTTAAGTAACTAAATAACTAAACCATGTATTACAGTCATTTTCCCTATAAGTCAATAGTTTGTTTCAAAGCATCAGAGAACTGAAAAGAGTTTTCCACTTCCACAGACCTATTTGTCTTACCATTTCCATTATTCAGCACAGCAGGAATTCTCTTTCTTTTTAAATAGCAATTTTGAATTCAATGTGGAAATGCATTTGGATTAGATTTTGCCAAAAAAATATGATTTGTGAATTTCTTCTGTAGGAAAGATGCAAATTGACTCACCCCAGTCATAGTTACATTCCATGTTGTCATTTTGCCCTTCCAAATAGTTTGTAAATTTGATCATCAGAAGTTACAACAAAGGTCGATACTTATACTTGTTATTTATTATATATTTGCTTTTTAGATTGTCTTTCATCCTCAAGACCATCAACTTCATTGAGGGAAAAATTATATTTGTATTGATTCATTTGTTACATGCTCAGTATCTAGAAGATATGTAAGTAAATAGATGACTACATGTTTTATAACTTACCAATGTCACTATGTTTCTAAAACATTTGTAGGGAGCAGAAAATAATAAAAATATTTTTCATTTTCCTCAAACATCACTGTCACTGTATCACTATCATCCCATTTTTCGACGATTTACTCAAGAGGGCACCAGTAACGTCTCTGTTCTGCCCAGCCCTGAGATTTTTAGCAGCCTCTCCTTACCGTCTTTCCCAATGATTGGAGACTATTTCAGGGTCAGGGAAATGAGACCGATCATTACTGTTTTTGGCATATTGAATACACCAAGGGTAGCTTGCCAGGCTCTGCCCCTGAGGGCGGGATACTCTCAGTAGCTTGCAGGGTTCTCTGAAAGGTATGTATATATTACTCTATGATTTGTTGCCTACTGCCTGAACTCGAGTCATCAGATATGGTGTGGTAATTATGGAAAATGGGTAGGAAGTGAATGTGGCCTGGAGCATGGCAGCGGTTGGATAGTGGAGGTCGGCTGCTGGGACTGGGTAATCTTGGGGCAGGGAGGGTTCTCACCCCCCCATGGGGCGCCCTGAGTGAAAATAGCCTGGTGCAGAGTCCACTTTGAGCAATAACAAGTGTGTGATGCCCTTAGATGTCCGAAAGCTACACTGACTGGCTCAGCATGTGCCTACCCTATACTGCCAGGTGCGGATAACTAGCTATGTGACCCCTGACTGGTCAGTGTTCCCCAGCTTCTTAGAGGGACAAGTGGCGTTCAGCCACCTGAGATTTCCTCAAACATCAAGTATAAAATTATACAGCTATGGTGAAAATTTATCTCCTAGTATATTATGCAATTTTAAGGGTTCTTAAATCTGAATATAAAAATGATAAGGTCATCTAGATAAGAAATTGTTTAGTTCTCAGTATGAAATATAACTATTCATAGATTTATCTGGCAGTAAAGCTTCTGCAGACCTGCAAATGAAAACAACAAGGTAATAATCCAGGAATTAACTGTGACAAGTCATCATCATCAGCCTTAATCTTAATTTTCTTTATCTTTCTTATTTTCCACATATTCTCCCTTCACTTCTTTCAGTGATTTAATCAAATCTGTAAAGCTGTCAGACAGAACAGTAAAAACAGATCCAAATTATTGAGCAATTACCCTGTGAATATGTTGTTAACTATTTTATAAATATTATTATGTAATCTTACTTACATATTTGTAACTGGAAAAAACTGAGGATAAAAGATATATGAAAGAACTGAACACAACTCAGACATCTGCAAAATAATGCTTAAATCAAATTTATTGGTTCACTCTAATTTTGAATGTGTAGCTTAGTAAATCAAATATCTTTTAATTAATACCTAAAAGACATCACTGCACAGCCAACAAATAAGTACCTTGTGTCTATGGGAAAATATCTATAACACCCCATATTCATTTTTTCTTTATTTCTCCTTAACAGTAATGAGTATTTGACTATATAATTAAAATATTATTAATATTACTCTCAAAAACAGTCAGAGGAGACAGTAACAACAAGTCTCACAATGGAGACATTACTGGTGCCTGCTTGAGCAAATCTATGAACAATGGGAAGACAGTGCTACAGTGTTACATGATTAAAATGTTTTTAGTTACGCCCAGCAAGTGCTTGCAGCCATGTCTCCAGACTCTGAACTAAGCCTTTGCCCCATGCCAGCTGAGAAGGGGAAATATCCTTCTTCCTCATTTTTTTTTCCCTTTGGGGGAAGAAGCGGCGTGGCATCCGCCATATTATGGAACTTTTAAGCAGGTATGAACTTGGTGGCACGGGAGGGAGAAAAAAAAAGTGTGTTTTGAACTTGAAACAGCAGGATGCTTGGGAAGTCTCGGGCCAGGGCTGATACCGGCTCTCGCTCCGCCGAGATTTGACCCCGGTGGCCATGCGTTTGCACAGCCGCTTTGCTGCTGAACAACCAAGATCCAGAAGGCAGCAACATGACTTCTGGTCTCAGCAAGTGCTTGCAGCCATGTCTCCAGACTGTGAACTAAGCCTTTGCCTCATGCTGCCTCAGGAAGGGAAATTATACAATTTCCAACATAAATCTCCGTTGACTTAACTACTAAAATACAGAAATCCTAAACCGTGCAGCTGCGGACTTCATAGCTCTTCATTCTCATCAATGGAAAACTAACTATCAAATGCTTCCTTGTCAGCAGGGCTGTATTTTTTGGGGGTAAACTCCAACAACAATAGTGAGTTGTGTGTTGAAACTCCAACAACAATAGTGAGTTTTGTGTTGAAATATGGAATGTAATCAAGGTAAAGAGAAAATGAAGTGAAATTTATCAGTTATGCAGGCGGGGCTGGGGGGTGGGGGGTGGGAGGTATACTGGGTTTTTTTGGTGGTGTAATATGGGCACTGGTGAAAGGACGGGTGTTTGAGCATTGTATAACTGAGACATAAGCCTGAGAACTTTGTAACTTTCCACATGGTGATTCAATAAAATAAATTTAAAAAAAAAACCAGTCAGAGGAAATGTTTGCTTTGTATGCTGTGCATCCTAGCTCTACTCTTGAAGTGGTTTGCAGAGGAGCTGGTAACCAATTGCTCAATGCAGAGCAGAAATGATATAACCTCATCGTGGACTTGACCATGAAGCTAGATGTAGCAGAGACTTGGTCATAGGCTGAAGTGTGGAGGGGAAATTAAACATAGTTGAGTCCCAGATATCTGTCTATGGCTGACTCTATGGGAACCAGAAGTTGATTCAGAGGGAAAATTGCCAAACTATTTTTCCTCTTCTTATCAACATTGCATGTATACTTATTTTCAGTTTACAATCCAGGTGTTTCTTTACTGATCCTATTGCATTTACATTCCTACTCAGGAAAACTTTTAAAAAAATTTTTTTTCTATTTAGGTCATACCCGGCAATTCTCAGGGGTTACTCCTGACTCTGCACTCAGGAGTTATTCCTGGCAGTGCTTGGGGGACCATATAGGATGCTGGGAATTGAATCCAGGTCAGCCGCATGCAAGGCAAACACCCCACCCGCCATGCTATCACTCCAGCCCTTACTCAGGAAAACTTTTCCACCTTGTTCTGAAAATCTCCAAGAACCCCCCCCCCCCACCGACACAGAATCAAACTTCTGAAATCTTTAAGGTTCTGTGATCTGAAGTTTTGTTAGTGATGGGTTCATGCATTCATCATTCCAAACCACACCCATTACTAGGGTACCCTCCTCTCCTTCGAGTCCAACAAGGCTCTCCTTTTCAATCCCCCTACCCAAGAAAACTCAATTCTGTGATTAGACTTTCCAGTTCTGTTGCCTTTGTTGATGTTATTCTATTATTGTTTATCTTTAAATCCCAGGCATGTGAGAGGTCATTCCTTTTCTTCTCACTAACTTCACTCATCGGATCCTCTGCTTCCATTCATGCTGTTGCAGATGTCATGGTTTTGTCTTTTCTTATAGCTGCAGAGTATTCTTTTCCATAGTTAGTGTGTGTTCGTACGTTTGTGTGGAAGTATTAATTTCTTGATACATTCACCCATACTTGGGCACTTGGGTTGCTTCCATATTTTGCTATAGTACTAAGTTCTGCAAGGAATATAGGTGTACATTTGTCCTTTCAAACTAATGTTCTTCTATTTGGGGGGTAGAAGTCCAGAAATGATATGGGTTATATGAGACTTCTGTTTTCATTTTTCTGAGATATCTTATTATTCCCCAAAGAGGCTGAAACAGACAACAACATTCCCACAGTGGAGGAGGCTCCCTTTCTCAACACAACCCACCAACACAAGCTGTCTCCGGACTTTCTGATCTGTGCTGTTCTCATTGATGTGATGCTATCTCATTATTTTAATGTTAATTTTAATTACCCATTCTGTGGGTGGTATTTTTATTTTAGCTTGAGTTTCTTTAGCTGTGGTGTAGTTTAATTTCTTTATTTTTGTTTTTGTTGTCTTTGCCTCCATTGTTGTGATACCTCTGTGGGGCTGGAACAACTGTGCAGCAGGTAGGACATTTGTCTGGCACACAGCTGAAATGGGTTTGATCCCTGGCATCCTATATGACTCCTCAAGCCTGTCAGCAGTGATTCTTGAGTGAAAAACCAGGAGTAACCCCTAAGCACCACAGGGTAGAGCTCCAAAACCAAAATGAAGACACCTCTGAGGTGTGCTTTTGGAGAGTTCTTCCTATGCTTTCTTTCATATATTTTTATGGATTCTGGCCTAATATCAAGTTCTCTAATTCATTTTGAATTTAATTTTGTGAATAGTGTGAGACACATGGTTCCAGTTTTGTTTCTTTACATGTGGCCATCCAATTTTCCCAGCAACATTTATTAAAGAGACTTCCTTTCGCCGTTTCACGTACTTGGATCCTTTGTTGTTTTCCAGAATTAAATTTTTCAGGTGGAAAGGCAAGGAAATGAGGAGGTCATAGCATCCAACTCACAAGAAATAAGTTAGAACACTCCTCCAAACAATGGTTTCTTTCCTTATTGTTGGATCACTTGAAAAGCTAATTAGGAAGTTTGGCGCTTCTGTTATTTTGCTCTTTGAGCAGCAAGATATATAGGTATATACAAAGTTGAGTTGAATGTGGAATTGAGACACATGATTTGGTACAGAGTAAAATTAGCCCAGAAATATCATTTCAAAGCTACTGAAGAGTATATCAGAGTAGTGCCATGAATAGGGAGATTGGATTCTCTTGATGATGTGACTCACATCTCAAGGGAATTGAGTGAGTGATTTCTAAGAGTTCAAAAACACTTAGGAGGCTATAGTTATCAAGGAAAATACAATTTAACTTTTAGTTTTTTAAAGGAAAGCTATGCCTCTTATATACAGAGCAAGATTATAGCTAAGTATAAGAATACCAAGGTTTAAAAATCAGTGTAAGGGGACTGACCAAGGTTTGTTCCCCAGAATCCCATACAATCCTCTGAACGCTGCCAGTTGTGATTCCTGAGTGCAGAGCCAGGAGTATTCCCTGAGAATCACCACGTATGGTCCAAAAACAAAACCAAAACCAAATCAGTTTAAGAGGTCACAGTTAATAAAGACATTAAGCACTTGACTTGCATGTAGCAAACCATGACAATAAGATGAATACTGATAAGGCATATGGTTCCCCAGGCACCACTAGATGTGGCCATAGAGCCAGGAGGGGCCTCTGAGAACAGAGACAGGTGTGGACCTTAAGTGCACCCGGCTTCCCCCAAAAAAGTATTCATTTAAAAATGATAAGCCTAATTTATCTTTCTACTTTTCTAAGCTTTATTTTGTCGTGTATAATTTTTGAATGATTTTGACATTAGTTTATAATGTTATATAGAAGTTAGATATAGTTTGATAGCTTAACATCTGTCATTATGTCAAATCATTATGATCCCTATCAAAAACTTAATTTCCATCCCTCAATATGTATATAGCTATTTTCTGCACCCTCTTCCCTTTGATATTTATCTTTTCAGTCTCATAATTCAAGACATTTTTGTCTTAAGTTTCATGTATACTGGTTTATATAGTTTTTTTTAATAGTAAAAAAATTTAGCTCTTCAAAATGGAAGAAATTTTAGGAGATAAGATGCAGATTATTCCTTACTGGAGAAATCCTGTTTCTCTTCATATTAGAAGAATAATATGAATGATTTTTTTAACTCTTGGAATCATCACAAGTAGGTAGTCAAAGTGAGTTATCTTAATGTGAATTCTAATTTCATTGGTTTCTTTTGAATAGTACAATATTTATTCATGTATAAAAATTGCCTTTCTTTCAATATTTCTTTTTTTTTTTTTCTTTTTGGGTCACACCCGGCGATGCACAGGGGTTATTCCTGGTTCTACACTCAGGAATTACTCCTGGCGGTGCTCAGGGGACCATATGGGATGCTGGGATTTGAACCCGGGTCGGCCGCATGCAAGGCAAACGCCCTACCCGCTGTGCTATCGCTCCAGCCCCCTCTTTCAATATTTCTTATCCTGTTATTGAAACTTTAATTCACATGTCATATCACAACCCTAAACTGTCAAAATAGCATGTAGGTAGATATTGTGGCCAACCGCTACAAGTTTCTGGGATCTTAATTATATAAATGAAAGCCTATGTTGCATGCAAATGGATTGAAAACCTTCTTGAAGATAGGAATAGAAAAATATCATATTTTCAAACATAGTTGTTGGATGTCTTAGGAAATAAAAAATGAAAATCTCAATCTGAAATAACAATATGTGGTTCAAATATACATGTTCTCATCTCAGATTTGGAAGAATTTGTCGACAAATCTCCCCTTCCAGAATCAACACCCTTTTTAAAGGACTTATTTCAAGACCTAAATTGATTGCATGAGTGTTATGCTTTCTTCATATTGTTGAAGAGTATATGCTAACAAAAGATAAGGGAGTGTCCAGACATTAAGTTAAGCTCAAAAGAATGTCAAGGTCAACCAGCTTAGTAATGCCAACAAACCCCAACAACAAAGAAATATTTGAAATTCCACTGGAAATTAGAAAATTCGGTAATTCCTTTTGCTTCATTTTAAGGTTAACCAAGAAGCAACGACCAGTATTATCCATTGCATTTGATCACTAAAAAACATTCCAAATATCTTCTTGCAGACAAGCAGTAGAGGCCTAAACTACTACAGTCTCTGTGACATTTCTCAAATTATTTTAAAAGAGGAATAAGCAAGAGATACATTGTTTTAATAACCCAAGAAATTTCTAATCAAGTAAATAAATGTTTTTCCCCCAAATTTACAACTCTTACTTCCCTCAGGTCAGGCACTATCTTTTCCCCCTACCCATAACAGCTTAGCTATTTTTTTCACCTGCTTTATAAATTAGTTATGAATCTAATATATTCCAGTTTTAATAGTCAAAAGCAGAGAATTATATAGGTAAAATTGATTTAACATGGTTTTAAAATCTTAAGTCTGTGGCCAAAGCTCCTAAATTCTCTCCTGCCTTTACCACTTGAGCTGAGTGGCCTTAGGTAAACTGCCGACTCTTGGGTCATTCATGAAATAAGGATAACATTAGCAGCCACCTTCAATGATTATTGTGTGACTAAATGAACTAATACAAGTTAAATACTGAGAATGCTGTCTGGTACATTATATGTATTTACTAAAATGTTATCTATACTCATAATCAGTAACCTCTGTGTCTGGTTCCAGGAAATTCTTTGGAGATGATTATACCCACCCTTTGAGATAATAGGGTAGGACTGATAATTAATCTCTCTAGTACATTTAAGAGAACATCTGGTCAAGTTTTCATTCCAAACAATATCAGTCTGAATGGCTTGCCCAGACAATGACTAAATAAGGCAAACATTCTCATTCTACTGTACTGCTGACTTCAAATTGTTTCCCCCTCTATGGAGAGCCAGGGACGCCATTAAGGTAAGGTGATAATTAACTTCCTTTGACACAATAGAGTGTTTAAGCTAAATACCTGGATTTCAACTATAAATACCTTTAAAAATAGTTTTAAGAGCAGAAACTTAGAACACCAATCATTACTACAGGAATTTATACACGAAATCCTGGTTCTTTTGTATAATAATTTCCATCCCATAAAAGATAAGTTGCAGCTATTCTGATTGGTCTCCACAAATGGCAATCATCTTTGAAGCTGTGTGCTGCTCTGGAAAATGTAACACCCTCTTGTCTACAAAGGTGTTACATTTTAATGTTCCCTGGTTCCTAAAAAATGGAAGAGCTCTCTTTTCTCCTTTCAAAAGATAATGATAAGAAAATCTTTCAGGTTGTCTTAAGTTCATACCACCAGTTTAGAGGAGAGATATTTTAAGAGAGCGTCTGAAAACTGGCAAATTTAATATATCGTGGCAGGTTTAGAACAATCTCTAATGCAGTGATTTTTACATTATACCCCTGCTTTTCCCAAATTCACTGCTTGCTATTACAGAAAAGGTTTTTATCAAACTAGCTTCAGGATGAAGGGATAAATTTGCTTCTTCTATTCTCTATTTTCAACTTAAATACGAAGTTCTTCTCTTTCTTGACCATCTCTTCTGGACATTATGTGTCATATATTTGGCATTTAAAAATAAAATAAATTGGGGGCTGGGAAAAAAAGGACAATGGGTAAAGTGCTTATCTTGAATAAGTTGGCCTGGATTGGCTTCCAGTATCACATATGGTCTCCACTAGGAGTGATCCCTGAGCACTGCTGGGTGACCATAAATAAATAAATTAACAGATAAAGTAAGTAAGTTTTGACTCTGGCCCCCCAAAAATATTAATAGTAAGTGATCAGCAGTACTTATACCTGGGAGGATTCTATTTATTAATGAAAATTCCAGGCTGGACCAGATCCTGAACTAATGCTTTATGTGGATTTATTGCTCATAAAATCTTACAGTGCAGTTACCACTCTTTAACCAATGGAAAAATCAAAACTTAACATAGTTAAGCCAATTGCCTAAAGCCACAGAGTCATAGATTTGGTAATGTCATCGAAATCTGTGTGGCAGCCTTCTCCAGATTTGGGAGATCACTACCACTCACATTCACATGCAGATCCATTATGGTCTCTAACTGCTCTACTTCCTACACTAAAGTACACAAGAATGATCTCTATAGAATGCTGTTATTTTTTCTATTTCTCTTTATTTTATTTACTTAACAACACTTAAAGCCGTAGTTAAATAGCAAACATTGTTCTAAGTCATTTATATGTGTCCCTTTAATCTAATGAGTTCGGTAAAATTAATTTCCTTTTCTTATGGATAAGAAAAACTGGCATTCGTGTGATTTGCCCCAGGTCAACCACCTGTGACAGATAACTTTTGTTTGTTGGAAAAACCTGAAGTTTCCATTATTTAATGATATCCTTTTATTTATTTTTATTCCTTTTATTAAAGACCCTCTTTAAAGAGAAAATGTTAAGCATTAACATGATAAAATTGCTGTAGTATTATTTAAAATAGAGTACAAATTTGTATGCATTGTAGGATTATAGCTGTATAAAAATCCATATGCTTGCATATCCTGGAGCGATTGGGTTAGAATAGAGGCATTATCAGTGGTTTTCTTTTTAAAATTCCATATGACCCTATTTTATCCTCTAAAATAATGGTTTTTCAAGCACTAGTCCTCAGGTGTAAAAGGCTGAGAACTATTGGTCTAAATTAACAACTCCAAACAAAAGTAAAGCAATTCTGGAGAAAAAAACTCATTCTTTTAACTAATAGAAAGATCTTAAAATTATCTACCAACTTTTGGTAGGTTGTTTTAAGAGTATTACTCTTGAAAGCTAATAGTTTGACAAAGTAAGTTATACCACTCTTTACAAATATAATTCAGCAATTTTAATACACCTTTTATATTAAAAAGACTAGAACCATATTGATATAACAAGAAAAGAACATTTAGAACATTTCAAAGGAAAACAAAATCATATTTCATATGTAGCAAGATTAGAGCTCTAGCTACTTAAATATTTTTAAAAAGCAGTACACAGAAATAACACTGAAAAGAAATAGAACAGATTGGTTTTGTTGGGGGGAAAAAGAAGGCTGTTGTTTTGTTTTATGTTTATTTACTTAGTTTTGTTGTTATCACTTGGTGGCCACACCCAGTAGTGTTTGGGAAAATGTGAAACGTGGAGGATCAAACCTAAGGCTCCTGGGGCTGGAGCCATTGCACAGCAGGTAGGGTGTTTGCCTTGCACTTGCATGCTGCTGACCCAGATTCAATTCCCAGCATCCCATATGATCCCCCGAGCAGGAGTGATTCCTGAGTGCAAGAGTCAGGAGTAACACCCCTTTGCATCTCTGGGTGTGGCCCAAAAAGTAAAACAACAACAACAACAAAAACCCTAAGGCTCCTACTTTAAGAGCATAAGCTACAGACCTCTGTGAAATTCCCCTTTTTATTAAAAAAAAAAAAAGTTAAACAGCAAACACAAATTATTCTATAATAGAAAGGTATAAATTTACATATGAAGAAGAATTGGGAACCTAAAGTAAAAGAAAAGAGAAATTAGCATTTTTTTAATTTTTAAAATTTTATTGAATCACCATGTGATAGTTACAAGCTTTCATGTTTGGGTTACAATCTCACAATGATCAAACACCCATCCCTCCACCAGTGCACATTCCTCACCACCAATATCCCGGGTATACCACCCCTTTCCCACCCTCCCCCTGCCTCTAAGGCAGACAATATTCCCCATACTCTCTCTCTACTTTTGGGCATTATAGCTTGCAACACAGACACTGAGAGGTCATCATGTTTGGTCCATTATCTACTTTCGGCATGCATCTCCATCCCAACTGGTTCCTCCAGCCATCATTTTCTTAGTGACCCCTTCTCTATTCCATCTGCCTTCTCCCCTCTGCTCATGAAGCAGTCTTCCAGCTATGGGGCAATCCCTGTGGCCCTTGTATCTATGGTCCTGGGGTATCAGCCTCATGTGATGCTACCCTACACTCCACAAATGAGTGCAGTCCTTCTATGTCTGTCCCTCTCTTTCTGACTCATTTCACTTAGCATGATAATCTCCATATTTATCCATTTATAAGCAAATTTCATGACTTTATCTCTCCTAACAGCTGCATAGTATTTCATTGTGTAGATGTACCAAAGTTTCTTTAACCAGTCATCTGTTTTAGGGCACTCGGGTTGTTTCCAGATTTTGGCTATGTGAACAGTGCTGCAATAAATATATAGGTACTGATGTCATTTCTACTGTGCTCTTTTGCATCCTCAGGATATATTCCCAGAAGTGGTATTGCAGGGTCATATGGAAGCTCAATTTCTAGTTTTTGAAAGACTGTCCATATTGTTTTCCAGAAAGGCTGGACCAGTCGGCATTCCCACCAACAGTGAATGAGCGTCCCTTTTCCCCCACATCCACACCAGCACTGGTTGCTTTTGTTCTTTTGAATGTGTGCCAGTTTCTGTGGGTGAAATGATATCTCATTGTTTTGACTTGCATCTCCCTGATGACTAGTGATGTGGAGAATTTTTTTTCATGTGGCTTTGGGTTATTTGCATTTCTTTTTTGAGGAAACTTCTGTTCATTTCTTCTCCCCATTTTTTGGTGGGGTTGGAGTTTTTTTTCTTATACAATTCTACAAGTATCTTGTATATCCTGGATATTAATCCCTTATCAGATGGGTATTGGGTAAATATCTTTCCCATTCTGTGGGCTTTTTCCGTATTTTGGTCACTGTTTCTTTTGAAGTGCAGAAGCTTCTTAGTTTGATGTAGTCCCATTTGTTTATGTTTGCTTCCACTTGCATGGTCAGTGCTGTTTTGTCCTTAAAGATGCTTTTAGCTTCAATGTCATGGAGAGTTTTGCCTACATTTTCTTCTATGAACCTTATAGATTCATATCTTATATTGAGGTTTTTAATCCACTTTGATCTGACTTTTGTGCCTGGCATTAGACAGAGGTCAGAGTTCATTTTTTTGCAGGTAGTCATCCAGTTTTCCCAGTACCACTTGTTGAAGGTCAATAGATGCAGAGAAAGCATTTGACAAGATTCAGCACCTGTTTATGATGAAAACTCTCAGCAGAATGGGGATCGAAGGAACTTTCCTCAATATAGTAAAAGCCATCTACCAAAAGCCCACGGCAAGTATCATTCTCAATGGGGAAAAACTGAAAGCCTTCCCTCTAAGATAGGGCACAAGGCAAGGTTGCCTGCTTTCGCCACTCCTATTCAGTACAGTACTGGAAGTCCTGGCTATTGCAGTTAGACAAGAAAAAGATATCAAGAACATACAGTTAGGAAAGGAAGAGATCAAGTTATCACTATTTGCAGATGATATGATACTATACTTGGAAACCCCAAAAGACTCTAGAGAAAAGTTTCTAGAAACAATAATTCAGTATAGTAAAGTGGCAGGCTACAAAATTAACACCCAAAAGTCCATGGCTTTCTTATATACAAATAATGAAAGAGAAGAAAGAGACATTAAAAAAACAATCCCGTTCACAATAGTACCTCAGAAGATCAAGTACCTTGGAATCAGCTTAACCAAAGAGGTGAAGGACCTATACAAGGAAAATTACAAAACACTACTTCAAGAAATAAAGGAGGACACTAGGAAATGGAGACACATCCCCTGCTCATGGATAGGGAGATGTGTATCCCTATAGCAATACTGCCCAAAGCACTATGCAAATTTAATGCAGTTCCTATCAGGATACCCATGACATTTTTCAAAGAAATAGACAAAACACTCCTGAAATTTATATGGAACAATAAACCCCCATGAATAGCTAAAGCAATCCTTGAAAAAGAGAAGATGGGTGGTGTCACCTTCCCCAATTTCGAACTCTACTACAAAGCAGTAGTCATTAAAACAGCATAGTATTGGGATAAAAACAGACCTGCAGACCAATGGAACAGAGTTGAATATCCTGTCACAGACCCCCAAATATATGGCCACTTAATCTTTGACAAAGGAACAAAAAATGCAAAGTGGAACAAGAAATTAGCATTTTTATCTGAGGCTTCTAAGAGTGATGGAAGTTGCTCAGGGCTCTTTGTTCTCCACCCCCCCCCATCCCATCCTGGCCCATCCCCACCTGTTCCCAACATGAATTTGTTCCCAGCATGAATTTCAAACACAAAAGAGGTCTTTTGTCATTCTCTATGCTAAGGAAATTGCGAGATTTGTGTAGCTGTAAGGCAGGAACTATGGAGGAGCCCTAACTATATATGAAAACTATACTTTGGACATCAAAAAAAATTATCTTTTATAAATCACAGTACTTCAACACATGATCTCTACAGATCCTTCGACCATAAAAGCAGTCCAATTTAAAAAGAAAAAAAAATCTTAAATTTCAGTCTTCTTACTTTCAGACTGGCTCTCATTCCCAATGAGCATTTAAGAGACTATAATAAAGATCTGTAGCTATCAAGATTCCATTCTAAAATCCTTCTGAGGAAAGGCAAAAGGAATGGTGATTTTATCCAAACCAGGTTCAATCTTCAGGCACCAAGAATTTAAGCATTATCTTTATTTTTCTTTGGGTTTTCTTTTTTATTTTTCCAATGGTAAGATAATAAGCCCAAACATTAGCCACTGGGATCGCTTTCAAAGTTTGGACTGTGATTAAAGCTTCTTAGTCACTTGTTTCATCTGTTGAAATTAGAGTGAAGTAGGGTATAATTCTTAACTCCTTCATCCTTTGTTCAAAAACAATATGGTAGGAGGTAGGGAACAAAGAACTTGAACATTCATAAAAAGGAAGAATAGTATTTGTTATTATTAGAGGTGTATTCTATCATGGCATGTTTATATCAAGCCATGAGAAATTATACAAACTTAAGCAAATTTAAATAATAAATGCAGCGATGAGCAGATTTCTTGTCCTCTCTGCAATAAATCATAATGGGGAAGCAAAAACTTACCAAGTAGTTATTTTTAAATTATTGTCTTAAAAGAGGCCAAACTATTTCCCAAATTAAAAACAAACATCCACTGTTATTTTTACCTTTCTCAACTCTATTTGGAAGAAAAAGAAGTTACATGGAAGTTCTAAAAGATATCATTTCATATAACGAGTTCTTATGACATTCATCCCCAATGCGGAGCCTTGGGAAGAGCTGGCTTATTTATTTAACAACAGATTTCCCAACCAGGATCACGGTCATCTATTGCTGAATTTGACTATAGTAGCTGACACCAAAGAACATGGAGGACGCTGATGCGCTTTCCAGAAACTGAAGTGACGGGTGCCAGGGAGTGAGTCACAGCACTGAGAAGTGACTGAGCACACTGGCCTGGGAGATAATCTGTGTTTAAATCCATGCTTTCCCTCTTTTTTTTTTTTTTTTTGCGATGCACAGGGGTTACTCCTGGCTTTGCACTCAGGAATTACTCCTGGAGCTGCTCCGGGTACCATATGGGATGTTGGGAACCGAACCCCTGCCGGCCGCGTGAAAAGCAAGCGCCCCACCTGCTGTACTATCTCTCCAGCCCCCATGCTTTCCCTCTTATTGGTTCTTTCTAAATTTAAATCTCAGTCCCACTCTGTAAAACACAGACAATACTGACTGAGCTTCTCAGTGCTCCGAATGAAGTAACAAATAACATGCACAAGTTTATTTGTTAGCACCCTGAGAAGTGAGGTGTGTGTGTGCAGCAAGTGCCAAGGACCGAGGAACTTTTCTCTTCTTTAGTCTCCGTGTTCCACCGATCTGGGCTCTGTTCCAAAAATGAGCACAGTTTGATTTTCACCTCAGTTTCACAGATTACATTTCTCTTCCAGGAAGTTCCCCAGCCTTTCGTTTTACCAGACAGCATCCTTCCAGGGTCAGCCCTTCAGGATGGTCTTCCCTGGTCACCTAACCAGAGGCCATGCACATCTTTCTGAACTTCCCACTTTATAGGTCAGAAATGGTTATGTAGTGAGTTCTCTGCACACCATAACTATTTACTAATGTCATTATTATTTGTTAATGCCATAAATTAGGGTCAGGGAGATAGTACAGCGTTAGGGCATAGGCCTTCCATGCACCCAAACTTACATGCATCCCCAACATCATGAGGCCTCCCAAGCACTGCAAAGAATGGCCCAATAGTTGCTAGCACAGCAGGCCTAAGTAACACCACATCCTGGAGGCCTAGCGTTGAACTGCCAGCCTGTTTGGCCAAATATCACAGAGCCAAATATTACAGGATCCAGGGGAGTGGCCCCTGGGATAGTCTGAGGACTGCTTGCAAGCCACACCTCCCCTAATTGAAGTAAAAATAAATTAAATGAAATGTCATTGTTTAAGTGAATGGGGGAAATACATTTACAAAGTCATGGTGTTTTTAGCCGTTGGATTCTACCAACTTTCTGTAAATCATCAGGTTACAACTAAGTGAATCATGTAGCATTTGCCAAATTTCAGGAACTCTCAAGCTAACTTTATATTTTCTAAGTTATCTATACAACATTCCATACTATTTGCCAAATTTTTCTTTATGTCAGTGTACTTTGTTGCTTAGATTCATTTGTTTTGAGAAAATATTAAATCATAGCCACTGATGAGAAACAAGTTTTTGGAAACCATCAGATTCCTCACTTTCCTTTTCAATATTAGGAAAGTCAAAAGTCCTTTTGTAAGGCTGAGCTTCGCCCTTATTTTTTACCAAGCATTTATGAATGACAGTAATTTAGATCTTCCACTGCATAGCTTGCTTTCCTAGCAGCCCTACACAATTCCTTGTGCAAGTTATTTCAAACAGGATCTGTTTCAATATGGTTGACATGTTTGGAAGGGATCAAGGGAATAATCCATACTTGTTTTTGTTGTTTTTATTTTTGAATTCTTCCCAGCTGTGCTCATGTCTCTCTGCTCAGGGGTCACTACTAGCAGTGCTCAGGGGACCTTATGTGGTGTTGAATATCGAACCTGGTAGACCGTGTGCAAGGTATCTCTCTGCCCATAGTTATTTTTAATTATTTATAGATACAATTCAGAAACTACTTTTGTGTTTTTGTATTAGTAGAAAAATAATGCTCTGGGACAAGGGATGTGACTGAATGTGACCCTAGAGCATTTGGTTCCATTTGTAAGGGCCTGAATTAAATTCTCAGCACTGCCAATTAATGAATAAATAAGACAAAAAGAAAGGGTTACTTTATTTTTCAGGAACTATCTCAGACCTCTGACTTTTTCATTTAACACTTACAATTTGTTTTAACAGATTCAACTCACTTTGCGAACAAAGAGAGATAAAAACAAAGCAGATTTCATCACTACAGAAGCTATATTTCATCCTGGAAATTTCATCATGGGAAGATCTATTGAGATTAGCTCAGCTGTGACACAAAGCATACAATTCCATGTTATTTAGTCAATTCATAGGCTTAGGCAAGCACCAATGCAATAACATTTTACAAAGGTATTTTCCCCTCTACCAGAAGCCATTATCCACCTCTCTCCCACGCCCCAGGTGTCACCAGCAGTAGGCAACTGATGTTTTTTGAAAAAATCTACTTCATGTCCCTCTGATCATGCCTTTTCTGGACGTTTCAGATCAACATAATTATACAAGATGTGGCCTATATGGCTCCTTTCATTTTTCACAATGTTTTCATGGTTCACTGTATTATGATACGGATTAATTCTCCATTCTTTGGGGAGACCAGTACTTTTTTTTGCCTTTTGTTTTGGGGGGGGGTCACACCTGGCAATGCACAGGGGTTACTCCTGGCTCATACACTCAGGAATTACTCCTGTCGGTGCTCCAGGGATGGTATAGGATGCTGGGAATCGAACCCGGGTCTGCTGCGTGCAAGGCAAACACCCTACCCGCTATGCTATTGCTCCAGTCCTGGGAGATTAGTACTCTTAATTAGATATGTCTCATTTTGTTTGTTCATTAACTGATAGAAATTTGTTTATAGTTTAGTATGAATGAAATTGCTATCAATATTCTGACACTTTTTTTGGTGAGGATCTATGTTTTAGTTTGCTTGAGTGGCTGGAGTTTGGGTTTGTTTTCTTTTTTCCAGTGCCAGGAATCTTTTTTTTTTACTTTTTTCTTTTTTTTTTTAAATTTTTATTGAATCACCATGTGATAGTTATAAGCTTTCATGTTTGGGTTACAATCACAAAATGATCAAACACCCATCCCTCCACAAGTGCATATTCCCCACCACCAATATCCCTGGTATACCCCCCCTTTCCCACCCTCCCCCTGCCTCCATGGCAGACAATATTCCCCATACTCTCTCTCTACTTTTGGGCATTATGGCTTACAACACAGACACTGAGAGGTCATCATGTTTGGTCCATTATCTACTTTTGGCACACATCTCCCATCCCAACTGATTCCTCCAGCCATCATTTTCTTGGTGACCCTTTCTCTATTCCATCTGCCTTCTCCTCTCCACTCATGAAGCAGACTTCTAGCTATGATGCAATTCTCCAGTGCAAGGAATCTTATACAAGTTAACTTGTACTCTGTCTTGAGTCACATCCTTGGCCTCAAATGTTTTATTAAGATTTAATTGACGTGTAACATTATATTACTTCAAGCTATACAACACAATTATTCTATACTTATATTTTAAAGATGTAGCAGGTAGGGCATTTGCCTTGCATGCCGACTAGGGTTCGATTCCTCTGTCCCTTCCGGAGAACCCGGTAAACTCCCGAGAGTATCCCTCCCACACGGCAGAGCCTGGCAAGCTACCCGTGGCATATTCGACATGCCAAAAATAGTAACAAGTCTCACAATGGAGACGTTACTGGTGCCTGCTCGAGCAAATCAATGAGCAATGGAACAACAGTGCTATAGTGCTATATATTATATTTTAAAATACAATAAATACATAATGTCCATCTTTATAATATATATTTTTTTTCTTTTTGGGTGACACACAGTGATTCACAGGGGTTACTCCTGGTTTTGCACTCAGGAATCACTCCTGGCGGTGCTCAGGGGATCATATGGGATGCTGGGAATCGAACCTGGGTTGGGACGCGTAAAAGGCAAACGCCCTACCTGCTGTGCTATTGCTCCAGCCCCATCTTTATAAAATAATTTTATTTTACAATTTTTTCTTGTGGTAGAAATTCTAAGATCTATTTCTTTAGCAAGTTTCAAATATACAATTCCATACTATTAATGATTAGTAACATGAGTCCTACCATTGAGCCGTCTGCCTGACTATGTATATTTTCATCTCTCTTGGGTATATATACTTAGGTGAGATGTCACCAGGTCATAGGATACTTCTTTGTGAAGCTATTTTACCTATCTAAAATCTTTCACTCCTTTTTCTAGTAATTTGTTCTTTTTCTTCCCCCCACTGCCTTTCTTTTTAGTTGTAATCACTTCTTCCGTTTAGGTTACAGTTCTGGTAAAATTGTCAGTCTGTTCATCAGAACCACCCTAGCCAGGGTGACTTACCAGTCAAGCCACACTTAATTGAAGGGTGTGTGATGGGGGATGGGGGTGGGGGTGAGCCTTCACATTGAGACTGAAGGTAGAAGTTTATTTTTCACTGCCCGTTTTGTACTATATTTGGCATTGTCAATTTTTTAAAGTATTGAGTTCAATCCTTCCTATGCATTCTTTGTTTTGTTGCTTTCCTTCAACTGGTCAAAGGCAGTTTGCCTGCTTGCAATCACACTGAGGATATTGCAAATGTTTTCTTTGGATAACTAAAAATATATGCTTCAGGGACTGGGGTGATAGCACAGGGGGTAGGGCATTTGCCTTGCACATGGCCGACCTGGTTTCGATTCCCAGCATCCCATGTGGTTCCCTGAGAACTGCCAGGAGTAATTCCTGAGTGCAGAGTCAGGAGTAACCCCTGTGCATTGCCGGGTGTGACCCAAAAAAAGCAAAAACAAAAACAAACAAACAAAATATATATGCTTCAATATTTATATATATATTCATCAAAAGCAGTATTTATAGTAATGTTCTAATTTAATAAATTCAAATCCACTAAGACCATCACCTTGAGAAAGAGAAAGAAGAAAAACAATCATATATATATATACATATATATGTTTATATATATGAAAACAAAGACATGAGTGCTGTCAGGGCACCCAGTAAAGTCTTACAAAGCAGCACATTTTCTGCTTTCTCTCATACATTTTAAAAATGATAAATGATTCTAACAGCAAAAATGATAAATGACAACAAATTAAAGATTTACATACCTTTATTGTGCATTAACTAACCCACAGACCCAAAGAAGTGTTCTTCGTAGCTAGAGCTTTGATCCAAAAATGTACAAGGTATTTATAACTATTCCCTTTATGATATGGGGCAGGTGAGCTGGTGAGCTCATCACCTTTCCAAACAAAGCCCTGACAGCCAGAAACCTCCAGAACCCAATCGCCACCATGCTCACTGCCAGACTCCAGGCTCGGCACGAGCCTCATCCAGGAATGAATCTGTTGAAAAACTCAGGTATATAAGTTTTGACCAAAATCTCCAGGCTCTCATGGAGATGGGGATAGGTAACCTCATTTCATCCCCCTAATCTTCTGGGAGCCTGGCAGTCATGCCTAAGAACTACCTCTGGTGCCATATGGGGCTCATAAACTGGCCATGATCCAGAGATTCATAAATAAATCTTGAAAGAGATCAACAAGCTGCAGAGATGTTTCTGGACCCCAAAGTCACCATCCAGTTAAAAATTCAACTCCAACTCTATCACCCCATTCAAAATTTTAGAATTCCTGGAACTTGCAGCCGCATCCACCACTGATATGCTAGGAGTAGCACACCACACTGGATGGGATAAGTAAAAGGCAACCAATTTCAATTAAGAAAATATTAATACACAAGGCTTAACTGTAACATGTTAGTAATCTCTTATACGAGGACTTAATGGCTGCAGGATGAGAGACAACAATCTCCACACACTTTCTTCTAAGGAAATTTTTTTCTCCTTTGATCATTTTTAACCAATTATTCACAACAGGCAGCATAAAATAAATGATTTAGGGCCTGCTATTGGGGCAGGCATAAATGGTGGTTGGGAAAATTGCAAATAATGGTGATGGGAAGGTATAACAGTGGTGGGATTGGTGTTGGAATACTGAATGTAATAAATTGTTCTGAACAACTTTAAAATAAAACAATTTTAAATAAAACTGTTTCCTTTATTATATTCTTTATTTTGCCTTGAAACTATAAATATCTGCTCTGGTAGTTTGTGAGATTAGTTTTATTCATATGTCTTTATGTCAAGATAACTTGATACCTATGAGGAAGAAATCTTTCTAGGTTTGGTGGGGATGTGGTTCACTGGCAGGGTACATGCCTTTCATGTGTATGCCCTAGATTTGATAACTTGATGCCAAAAAAAAAAGAACAAAATTTCTGCTGGAATAATAAATATCTATTATATGGAAGTTGTGTGGTTTGATGGAAAATATGTATTATCTATAGCATATCCTTCCAGAATAATCTGACAAATTCTATATGAAGCTCATTTGTGTAAGATAAAAATAACTGAGAGAAATATATAATAACTGTTCACTCCGGTGAAAATTCTTTTCAGTAAGGTACATTTTGTGAGTTTCCCTCCACTTCATATTATGTCAATGTTTCTAATCTAAGCATGTAGGGGTTTTATTCTTGATAATTGTATTTCTAGTTGATTTACTCATGAGTTAAAACAAAATTCCTGATTCATTTTGTTATATAATTCTACGTATATGAGAGTCACACTTACACTTATCTTAAAATTTGTGTTTTAATTTTAATATTTAAATCTTATTTAACTGCTCAGCTCATCACTGTTTCCCAAAGGAAATTTCTGATAGACCTGAGTTCAGAAAAATTCGAGTGTTATCATTAGAAGAACAGAATCTGAAGTTAGAGTCCCTGGGTTCAAGAACTATGTAGCTCTGTTCTTCCCCCTTCCCTCAGTTCTGCGCCCTTCAGTGTGTTACTTCTAATCTCTCTGCTTCAGCAGAAAAAATAGTACTTGTTCTATAGGGTTGTTGTAAAGCTGACATAAGCTTGCCAAATAATGTGTGGCATTTTCTAAAGTTTCAGTAAATATTAATCTATTAATATTACTACTTATTAAGAGACATGTAAGCTAAGCCCCATTAAATCCCAGAAGGCTGAAGACAGAAAGCCATATTTACCATTCACATATCTGTCTTAGTTCTTCACAGCCACAGTTCCTGTGTAGGAGTTCAAGTTGATATACTAGAAAGAGGTGAAGTCAAGCTCACTTGTCTCACTTTACAGGAAAAGCATTACAATGTTAGCACTGGGGTTTTCAAACCAAAGTCCTTTAATTGACAGTTAACAGGTCCCTCCTAATTTTCTCTTTTAATTTTTAGACACCATCCCCATCCTACGTTCCCAGGATCTTACAAATGTCCATCTTAGTTCAAAATAGAAAATGGAACAAAGGAAAAATAATTAGGGTTATTACTATTTCAAGAGACCATTTTCAAGGTATTAATTTAGAATTTCTTTTTCTTTTTTTTTTTTTTGCTTTTTTTTGGGTCACACCCGACGATGCACAGGGGTTGCTCCTGGCTCTTCACTCAGGAATTACCCCTGGCGGTGCTCAGGGGACCATATGGGATGCTGGGAATCGAACCCGGGTCGGCCGCGTGCAAGGCAAATGCCCTACCAGCTGTGCTATTGCTCCAGCCCCTAATTTAGAATTTCTTTATAACCAATTCTGGCTAATGTATTTTTTAAAATTTATTTTATTGAATCACCAAGTGGAAAATTACAAAGTTCTCAGTCTTATATCTCAGTTATACAATGCTCAAACACCCATCCCTTCACCAGTGCCCATATTCCACCACCAATAAAAACAAAAACAAAACCAAAACAAAACAATATAGATCCCACACCTCACCCCCCAACCCCCCCCCCCGTGCGTGAGTGATAATTTCACTTCCTTTTCTCTTTACCTTGATTACATTCCAGATTTCAACACACAACTCACTATTGTATAACTGAGACTTAAACCTGAAAGCTTTGTAACTTTTCACATGGTGAATTAATAAAAGAAATAAAAAAAATGTAAAAAATAATAAAAATTTTAAAAAGTGTCTTTCTTTCTTCCTTCCTTCCTTCCTTCCTTCCTTTCTTTCTTTCTTTCTTTCTTTCTTTCTTTCTTTCTTTCTTTCTTTCTTTCTTTCTTTCTTTCTTTCTTTCTTTCTTTCTTTCTTTCTTTCTTTCTTTCTTTCTTTCTTTCTTTCTTTCTTTCTTTCTTTCATCTTTCTTTCTTCCTTGTGGGGGGCAGGGATCAGTCTTTCCTGACAGGTCTTGTGAAGCCACATGGAATTCTGGTATTCAAACTTTGGTCAGCTAAATGCAAGCAAGTGTTTTCCCCCTGTGCTATTACTCTGGCCTCCATAATGTTGTTCTTAATTATGGATTCATGGACTATTAACAGATCAAAACAGGCTGGAGAGAGAATACTGCAGGTAGAGCACTTGTCTTGCAAGCAGCTGACCTAAGTTTGATCTGCAACATCCCATATGGTCCCCCAAGCACCGCCAGGAGTGATTCCTCAGTGAAATGCAGAGCAAGGAGTAAGTCCTGAGCATTCTGAGTATGCCCCTTGCCTCCCCCCAAAAACAAAAAAGAGATCACAATTGGTGAATATTCAAGGCATATTTATCTTTTAAATTATTCTGGAGACCTTATTGTTGCTAGCTACTTAAGAAGACTCATAATTAATCCGTTTTTTAGACATAGTATTCTGGAAGATTTGAAAACTAGAAGATTTTTTTGTCATTTCTTCCCATCAGACCATAGGGACACCAAGTGAGGAGGCAATTTGGAAACAGTCTTTGTTTCTTCTCTTCTCCGGGGTCAGTATTTGATTGGAATGGGAGTAATTCAGGGTACGGTGGGGGACAGAGGAGTGATTACAAGAAACCACAGAGTATGTGATCATAGCAATTTCACAGGATACCAAGAGACACTTTCAACATTCAAGTCTGTTCAGTGCCATTAAAAAAAAAAAAGAAGTAGAAATGGATTTGTCATTCATTTGGAGAAGTGAAATTCCAAGGTCAACTGCTTAAGTGATGTGATCTCCGTTGATACAAGGGTTAGATAATGCTCTGATTATTTTGGAGTCTTTGGAGGTATTTGTTCTCCAATGAGGCTGAAAAGTCACATTAAGACTATCTATGACTCATCCTAAAGGTCAGGGGAAAAACTATTTCTCCTCCCCTTAACCTTTCTCCCCTTTCCCTCTCCTCAACCCTCCACCCTCTACACAGCAAAATAGTTGGATTCATTCTCTAAGCTTTCAACCTGAGTCTGAAATATTCAGAACTGGATAAAACAAAGCGGGTTGGAAGGACCCGCATTTATTGTCATTTGTTTCTTCAGTACATAGCACAGTCTCATTAAATTTTTTTAACTGCATATCAAAGCTTTAACAAAGCTAGTTGTTTTGTTTTCATAGTTTATAATAGCATTGAAGTCATTATTTTATAGTTGCAGTTACATTTTTATTTGTTGCACATATACACCAATTATTCTAAGAGTGTTTCAAAATCCCTTCACAATTTCATGTTGAAGCAATTTACCTCTGAACCAGTTCCTAGAATCTCTAGGGGTAGGCCACGGTCATCACTAATTTTAAAAAGCAGTTCTCCAAGTGATATGCAGCCAGACTGAGAATGATTGATAGCAGTCAGAAAAAAAAAAACAGGATTTTCAACATTGTTTCACTGCAAATCACTTCGGACTCAAAGGTTTATTTTCTTACCTGTAAAATGAGAATATACAACAAATAAAATACTAGGCTTCAGTAAATATGAAAAATAAAAAAGAGGGGCACCTCCTAAAATTATATGTTAATTATTTTCTTTCCTAGAATAGATACTGTCCTCTCAATGGAGTTACAAAGGTGGCAACTATCTCATTTCCATATTCAAATGCAATGAATTTGAAATAACTGCTTTTTTGGGAAAAAAAAAAGATGATTAATTCTGACCAAGCACTTTTTCCTCTTTGCTGAGTGAATAGAAATAATGACTTTCTAGTAAGAAGGTGATTCACATTCTCCTCACACTTAAAGATCTCCTGGCTAGACCAATGCAGGGGATCAAGCCATCTTGGCTGGCTGCCTAATCATCCATGGGATTATTCTTTACAAACAGACCCTGTCACAGCAAGACAAATTCGTGCCCAGCTGAGACAATTGTCCTTATCACCATGCATCTTCTGGGAATGTCCCCTCCAATCCCCGCCACATGTCTAATGTCTCCTTTTGTAATAAGAGGAGCAACGGTTTTTAAGTGCCAGTCACATTTGCCGATTACTTTACATGTATTATTGCATTTGTCCCCATAGCAGCTCTGTGAGTGAGATACACTATCTCCATTTTACAGATGATAAGGAGGCTTAGAGAGGTTAAAAACCTGCCATAGGTGAAGTGGTCTAGCAAGAGCCCCCTAAAAGATGCTTAGCTAGCTTAAGTCCCCATTTCAAAGTGCTGGCAGGTGGAGACCCTCCTCGCTAAGATAATCAGCTGTGTCAGGAGGCTCTGCCATTTCTCCAGTCTGCTCCACAGTTCCTAGAACTGGCCTCGGCCTCTCCGTCTCACCAATGTGGCTCTGCAAAACATACATTCTCTGCTTCTGTTCCCCAAATTCCTAGAATCAACCACATTACTCCCTTCCTGGGATAGTTAAAATTATTTTATTGACATAGTTGACTGAAACCATTTCATAGTTGATGCAAATTATTATGTGTATTTAAAATTTTTTATGTGATCGGCTTAGAATATTTTATGTACAATTGATTTTTTTCACCCAAACTGGGTAAATATTTCAAAGTTGCCCCCTTCCAGGACTACCTAATCTACAAACAGCAGTTTTCCCACCAAAAGCAGTCAAGAGGCATGCTATAAAAAGTGTTCCCTAAGGTTGCTGCTAGGTGGGTCTCTCTCTTTGGAGGCCTCCACTAGATCAGTCTGCCCAGAGCGTTCTCTTTCCGTCAGTAAACTAACCTTGCTCTGCCTAAACTCTCTTGCTCTCCTAGTGAATTCTTTTTTTTTTTTTTTTTTTTTGGTTTTTGGGTCACACCTGGCGATGCACAGGGGTTACTCCTGGCTCTGCACTCAGGAATCACCCCCGGCGGTGCTCAGGGGACCATATGGGATGCTGGGATTTGAACCCGGGTCGGCCGCGTGCAAGGCAAATGCCCTACCCGCTATGCTATCACTCCAGCCCTTCCTAGTGAATTCTTTACCACCCTCCAGCTCCAAGTCAGAAGGGTCCAAGTCTGGTCACCTCCTCACGTCTCTTCCATAGGCAAAGGAATCGTATTTAACACCTGGATTTGTATCAAAGTCACACCGCATTTCTTCTTGACCCACTCAGATACTATCCTTTGTTCTAGCTCAAATCAGAGGTTTCAATTATTCTATCACAAACTCCAAAGATCTCAGCGTTCAGAGTGCTAGCCCTTACACCAGGGAACCGGGCATGAAAATCCAAACATCTCTCTGATGGGAATCACAAACACTTGTGGAGGATTGACCAAGCACAAAAAAATTTCTATGTATTTTGCTCCCCTCTTCTTTGAATCATCTCTTCTAGGCTTTCCAGATATATAGCTTTTCTTTTTAAATGAAATATTTTACAGGTTCAGAACTATGCATGTGCTGTCTACACAGTTCACTTTTCCTACCCTGCTCCACTCTCTTTGCTTACAGAAAAACAGGCCATTTTCTAGTTCTATTTATTTATTTATTTATTTATTTGTTTGTTTTTATTAGTGAAACACCTTGAGACAAAGTTACAGACTTACAGGTTTTCGTGCTTTCGTTTCAGTCATACAGTGATCGAGTACCCGTCCCTCTCTGAGTCAGCCCAGCTCTCTGGTGCCCCTGCTCTGAGGGACAATGCTTTCTGCAGCATGCTCCTTCCTCACCACTCTCCTTCCCCGACCTCATTCTTTACAGTTCAGTTTCCTTTGACTTCCACGTAAAATGTCCTGTGACCAAGCTGATCCTGACTGGGCTGAGATCTTTATGGTAAATAATCCTTAGGTTCTGTTTACACGTCTAGCTTTTTGTTTTATCTCCCCCATGATGTTGGAAGCTCCTGTGCAACAAGAATTGATGCATCAATTGTGCATAGTAAAGTACCAAATATTGTAGACCAACAAGGGTTTTTTTTTGATGGTGGGGGCTGGGGGGCTTGGGTCACACCCAGCAGTGTTCAGAGTTTACTGCTAATCTCATGCTCAGGATTCAGCCTTAATTAACAGTGCCCTGGGAACTTTATACAGCTTCAAGGATAGAACGAGGTCAGCTGCATGCAAGGAATATATCAATTTTTTTGTTTGTTTTTCAGATACACCCAACAGTGCTCAGGGCTAACTCCTGCTCTGTGCTCAGGGGATCATATGCAGACCTGATGACTGAATCCTGGTTAGCCACCACAGGCAAGACAGACACCCTACCTGCTGTCCCATCTCTCTGCTCCATAAAGAAAAGTTTATTTACCCTGTACTATCTCTCCAGCACAGGCATGAAAATTTAAATGAGGGAATTATCTCCAGTTACTGTAATCACATGAATTTATGACTATGATTTCACTTTTGCCATATTTCAAATTCCTGCCATTCCAGCATTTGGGAAGTCAAGCCAAAAACTATCTGGTACAATGTTTCTAGAATATGTCAAACTATTTCACTTAACCAATGGTTTTCTCTTTTTATTTCTTTCAGCTGTAAGCTCTTCTTGGTCCATTCTCAAATTGTTGCTGTTGACAGACAGGAACATTAGCTAAAGTCAATTTGCTACGGATTTAGAAACAAGAATTGAGGGCAATTGGAGTAATTAATTCTGACCTCAGTCCAGCCTCTCTGTCCTTCTTGACACTTGAAATACATTTTAAGCTCTTTGGAGATATGTTAAAATTAAAATGAATGTTTCTTTTTTTATTTTTTATTTTATTTTATAGATTTACACTTTTTGTGCTTGTGTTTCAATCATACAATGCTGGAGCACCCATCCCTCCACCAGTGCCCATTCTTTACCAAGGATGATCCCAGTATCCCTCCCACCCTCCCACCCCATCCTCCCACCCCACCCCACCTCTGTGGACAGGGCATTCCCTTTTGTTCTTCCTCCTTTTGGGTGTTATGGTTTTCAATAGAGGCACTGAGTGGCCATAATGTTTGGTCTATAGTCTACTTTCAGCGTGCATCTCCCATCCCCAGCGGGTCCTCGAACCACAGTTTACCTGGTGTTCCCTTCTCTATCTGAGCTGCCTTGTACTCCAGCGTGTGAGGCCAGCTTCTAAGCCGTGGAGCCAACCTCCTGGTGCTTATCTCTACTATTCTTGGGTGCTAGTCTCCCATCCTGTTGCTTTTTATTCCACAGATGAGTACAATATTTCTGTCTGTCTCTCTCTTTTTGACTCATTTCACTTAGCATGATACTTTCCATGTTGATCCACTTACATGCAAAGGTCATGACTTCATCTTTTCCAACAGCAGCATAGTATTCCACTGTGTAGATGTACCAAAGTTTCTTTAACCAGTCATCTGTTCTCAGGCACTCGGGTTTTTCCAGATTCTGACTATTGTAAACAGTGCTGCAATGAACATTTGAGTGCAGATGTCATTTTTGCTATACATTTTTGCCTCTCTGGGAAATATTCCCAGGAGTGGTATTGCTGGGTCAAATGGGAGCTCAATTTATAATTTTTTGAGAAGAGTTCATACTGTTTTCCAAAAGGGCTGAACCAGTCGACATTCCCACCAGCAGTGTAGGGGGGTCCCTTTCTCCCCACATCAATGCCAACAGCGGTTGCTTTTGTTCTTTTGGATGTGTGCCAGTCTCTGTGGTGTGAGATGGTATCTCATAGTTGTTTTGATCTGCATCTCTTTGATGATTAGTGATGAAGAGCACTTTTTCATGTGCCTTTTTGCCATTTGTACTTCTTCCTTGAGAAAGTTTCTGCTCATTTCATTGCCCCATTTTTTGATGAGGATAGATGCTTTCTTCTTGCAGATTCCAACCAGTGCCTTGTATATCCTCTGTATATCCTCGATATCAACTCCTTATCTGATGGGTATAGGGTGAATATTCTTTCCCATTCCATAGATTGTCTTTGTATCTTGGTCACTGTATCTTTTGCTGTGCAGAAGCTGCTTAGTTTAATATAGTCCAATTTGTTAATCTCTGTTTCCACTTGTTCAGTCAGTGGCGTGTCATCTTTGAAGATACCTTTAGCTTCAATGTCGTGGAGGGTTTTTGCCAACCTTGTCTTCAGTGTACTTTATGGATTCTGTTCTGATGTTGAGGTCTTTAATCCACTTTGATCTGGAAATCAATGTTTCTGCTTAAAAAGCAATAAAGTTTATAGGCCTGAAATTAAAAAGAGAAAAAAAACAATAAATGTCTGTAACTGGATAGTACAGTCAATAGGATGTTTGCCTTGCATGTGACTGACCCAGATTTTATCCTCTGTACTAAATATGGTCTCTGGAGCCCTGCCAAGAGTGATCACTGAACACAGATCCACGAGTAAACCCTGAGCACTGTCCAATGTAGCCCCCAAATGAAACAAGCTAAACAAATCACTGTCACTGTCATCCCGTTGCTCATGGATTTGCTCGAGCGAGCACCAGTAACATCTCCATCTTGAGACTTGTTGTTACTGTTTTTTTGGCATATCGAATACGCCACGGGTAGCTTGCCAGGCTCTGCCATGCGGGTGAGATACTCTCAGTAGCTTTCCGTGCTCTCTGAAACGGGCGGAGGAATCGAACCCGGGTTGGCCGCATGCAAGGCAAACGCCCTACCACTGTGCTATCGCTCCAGCCCAAGCTAAACAAAAAGAAATAAAATTTAAATGTTTGCTCCACCTGTTGAAAGACTATGTATAGAATCTTTTCCCTGACTATAAAAATTTAGTCTTTACTTCCCAGGTGAGGATCAAAGAACTTTCTATAATAGGAAAAAAAAAAAACCCTGTCAGAGTATTTAATATGTATGGGGAAATCCTGAACTGTATGATTTGAGATTAGTATGTAACTATTATTATTTAAAATAGAGTATCCTGGGGGTTCTGAGTATTTGTTCCTTGGAAGATCCTTCCATTCTAGACTTCAGGTGTGCGAACTGAATTTCAAAGGACCTGAAAGTGTGGTGCTGAAAGAACAGTTCCTGCAGAGGGTTTTTCACCTCCTGCTGGAGCGACAGCACAGTGGGTAGGGTGTTGTGGCCTACCCGGGTTTGATTCCTCCGCCCTTCTTGGAGAGCCCGGCAAGGTACAGAGAGTATCCTGCCCGCACGGCAGAGTCTGGCAAGCTACCCGTGGTATACCCGATATGCCAAAAACAGTAACAACAAGTCTCACAATGAAGATGTTACTGGTGTAAATCGATGAACAACGGGATGACAGTGATATAGTGCTATAGCGCAGCATGCGAGGGAAGTGAGACCTGGAGGTCTTCTCCAGGTTAAGTATAAGCAGCATGTAACAGAGTTTCATTAAAGATGGCTTCATAGAGAACACTATTTCCCAGACTGTCCAACTGATAACCATCTACCACAGAATTATCTGGAAGATGTACTTAACAATCGACATGAAAATTTTTTAACATGTTCGGACTCTTGCTACCTATTGTTAAGCTCTCCTCTAAAAATACTGGGATTTTTTTTCTTCTCAGAAGGGAGAAAGTACTTTACTACACATTTGTATACCTGCAGTGCTCTATACAGACAGAGATTTGACAAACTCTTGCTGCAAAAGACAAATATTTTCATCTTGTAGACCAGTCTTGAGTGCAACTATTCAACCCAATCATTGCAGTGTGAAACCTGACATTATAGAAATGAAATATTTACCTACCAATGTTAAAGATCTAGTCGTGCAAATTTCACAAGTCATGAAATATTTTATCTTTTTCAACAATCTAGAAATTGTTGGAAAAAATTAGTTTGTGTGTCACAGAAAAATAAATTTTGAGTGGATTTGGCTCCTTTTAATTTACTGACACTCAGAGAGATGCCACTAAGTCAATTGTGGTAGTAAAGACTCCAATTACTTTTGAACTAAGCATTTAATTTTCACAATGTGTGTGGAAGATAAAATTTCTGAATCATCTCTTATTTACTTCCACTATATCCTCTTAAAAATACGCAGGAAGATAAGGAATTTTTATTTCAACTCAATAGGAAAGGTCTTGAAAAGCTTGAGAGAGGATCTGGGAGAGTTTGCTATGTGCACACAATCTTGGTCTCAAGTCTCTGACTTTATTTTTTTGGTTCTTGGAGCACACTCTGCTGTGTTCAGAAATCACTCATGGTGGGGCTTTTGGGCCCATATGTGGTGGCACCACGAAGCAGCCGCACAACACATCATCATAGAGGGAAATATACCTATATGCCTCTGCATATAGAGCCCAGCAAGCTACCGAGAGTATCCTGCCTGCACGGCAGAGTCTAGCAAGCTACCCGTGGTGTATTCAATATGCCAAAAACAGTAACAATTAACAGGTTCTCATTCCCTGGACCCTGAAAGAGCCTCCAATCATTGGGAAAGATGAGTAAGGAGAGGCTTTTAAAATCTCAGGGCTGGGACGAATGGAGACGTTACTCACTTCTGCTTGAGTGAATTGATGAACAATGGGATGACAGTGATACAGTGATAGAGTGATGTGGGCAAGGGATCAAATCCAGATCAGCTGCATGCAAGTAAGTACCTATCCACTGTCCTATAAGTCCAGCCCAAAGTCCCAATTTTAAACTACTTTGGGTTTCAGCAATGAAAGTTCTGAGTTTGAATCTAGAAATTTAACTAGATTGTTGAGGTTGTAATAACAATGATTGGAGTTGCCCAGATAAGAGAATAATGTTTTTTATTAAGACCATGAAATAAGAATCTGCCACAATATTTGGCTTTTCCTGCTTAAATATTTGAGGGGGACCAAGCTCAAACAACTAATAATTCATCATGATTGTGACTAAGAATTTTTTCTTAGTTCTTCATAGGAATATCCTCATGATATTTCTACTACTATTATCATTTGGTACTTAGAACAATCTTGCTACATCCATATTGCAACTTTGTAAAATAGGTAAGTTTGTTCATGTTATTGCTATATTGTGAAAATTACAGATATTCAGAGGCCTGGAGATCATAATTATAATCCAGGAATTCCCTAATATGCTCTACAACCACTCTCTGGAAAATTTCCACTCGACAAAAACTGCAGCATCTTATTTAACTTCAATATACATTGTGTTTTTTATTATGAAGCATTGCACAATGTTTGGTGTATTTATGCTGAAAACTTGAATATCATGTAAAAATATTTTATTAAAATACAATATCAAATCATATGATAATATCATTCTCAAGCTTATAAGTATAGATGTTTCTTACTAAATTGCTAAGCACTAAATGCAAAGAAATGGGAGCATTGTACAGAGGAAATATTTACATAAAAAATGGCTCAACTGTCCTTCTTTTGGACAACTTTCTTTATAGAGTAGGAGTATCAATATTAAAGATTTTGATGAGGGGCTGCAGTGATAGCACAGTGTGTAGGGAGTTTGCCTTGCACGCGGCCGACCTGGGTTCGATTCGCAGCATCCCATATGGTCCCCTGGGTACCAGGGGTAATTCCTGAGTGCAGAGCCAGGAGTGACCCCTGGGTGTGACCCAAAAAGCAAAAAAAAAAAAAAGATTTTGATGAGATCTCCTTGTGACCAGCAGAATTCCACAATGGCCTCTAGGATTTACTCTTTTTTAAAATGTAGTAGTGCTATTTATTCTGCCACTGATTAAGCTGAATGAAGCAGGCATGAACTCCATCACTGTCACTGTCACTGCCATCCTGTTGCTCATCAATTTGCTTGAGCAGGCACCAGTAATGTCTCCATTGTGAGACTTGTTGTTACTGTTTTTGGCATATCGAATACGCCACAGGTAGCTTGCCAGACTCTGCCGTGTGGGAAAGATACTCTCGGTAGCTTGCCGGGCTCTCTGAGAGGGGCGGAGGAATCTAACCCAGTTTGGCAGTGTACAACTACTCATTGTGCTATGGAGCAAGCCCTGAACTTTTTAAAAGTTTTTAAAAGTTTACTACTTTTTTAAAAAAAATTTGTATTCACTATCCGTGAGATAGACTATGACAAAGCTGTTTATGATTGAGATTGAGTCATACAATGATCTAACACCCATCCCTTCATCAGTGCACATTTCCCACAACCCGTGTTCCCTGTCTACCTCCTACTACCCCCTAACACCCCACTCCCCACCCCAGTCTATGGTTTTTGCATTATGGTTTGCAATACAGGTGGTAGGAGGTCATCATGTTTGTTTGGGGCATTCAGTATTTTTATCAAGACCATAAGACTGGAGTACCTTTTTAACTGGGTGGCAGCTTTGGGGTGTGGACATGACTTCCATGACTGCAGAGGCTTCTAGAACAGGAAAGTGGGGGAAGATAGGCCACCCTGACCCCAAGAAAGCCTGGAGATTTCAATCACAAAACCTGCATACCCAAATTTTCAGCAGATTATATTTCAGGATGGTCTGTCCTGAGACCGTGGATTCAGGCTGGGAGCATGGCAATGCTTTTAGATTGTGGAAGGAAGCTGCTGCCGGGGCTTCTGCTCAGGCGGGCCCCTGGCCAACCCAACCCCACCCCCGTTCTGATTTACCGAGTCTGTTCAGCCTTGTGCAGGTCTGAGATTAACTGTGGCTTTTGATCTATTTAGAGTTTTATTTACGAGGTTCTGAAGCAGGGCTGATAAATGAGCTTGTATAACTGAGCTGGATGTGGTTTGTGGGTGTGACTCTCACATACCTAATTTTTGGATGTTTAACTTCTCCAGAAGCTTGGTGCCAAGTTGTTGGGGTCTGTTCAGAGGCAGAGCAGCAATTAGGGGGTATCATGAAGCCTAAAGGAACCATCAGGCTGCTGATGCACTTGTCCCATGGGAAAAGTTTGACCTGCTGGGCAGCACCATATCCCTGAGTTTTACTCTTTCACTCCCCGATACATAACTTCTCCCACTTATTCAGTTAAATATTTACCTTAGCATTGCACTAAATAGGGCTTCTTGGCGGTGAATACCTGCAGTGCTCAGGGATCATTACTGGCTCTGTGCTCAGGAGTCACTTCTGATAGTGCTTGGGGAACCATTTGTGGTGTCAGGACTCAAACCTAGGCCAACTATATGCAAAGCAAGTGCCCTACCTACTGTACTATCTCTCTGGCTCTCTGCTCGGAAATAACTTTGCACCAGACGGTATTCCCATCAACAGTGAGTAAGGGTTCCATTTTTCACCATAATTTAGATAACACTTGTTACATTTGATCGCTTTGATATGGGTCATTCTCATTGGTGTTGGGTAGTATTATCTTATTGTAATTTTGACTTGCATTTCCCTGATAATAAATCATGACAAACACTTTTTCATATGCCTACTGGCCAATCTGTATGTTGAACTTATCTGTTTATTTCCCCTCCCCCCATATTTTGATGGAGTTGCTTTTATTGTTTTTCAGCTTTGTGAGTTCTTTATGTATCTTGTACATTAGTCCTTCCTCAGATGAATAGTGCACAAATATTTTCTCCCATTCAATACGTTCTTTTTCCCTGGAGCTAGCAGATACCATTGGGCTACACTAGCACATGACAGGGAAGAATGGAGACCTTACTGGCACCCGCTCGAGCAAATCAATGAATGGGATGACAAGTGACATAAGTGATACAATAGCCTCTTCTTTTAACAGTATGGAAACTTCGTTTTTTAACAGTTCTAATAATAGAACTTGCATTTGATCCAGAAATCCCATTATTATTCCAGTAACACAAAACCATTAGCTGAAAAAGACTTATGCACAGCTATGTTCTTTGCAATTCTATGTATTGTAGCCAAGATATGGAAACAACCTAAAAGTCCAATTTTGATAATAGATAAGGAAATTCTACACACTGAAAATTTTTCCTAATTCTACAATGTGGCAAAAGCTAGAGTGTGTCACACTCAGGGAAATAAGTAAGAGGGACAAGGAAAAGTCCCATATGATCTCATTCATACGTAGGATATAAAAAAACAGCGCAAAGGAAATGGATAGACTTTAGTTACAAAACCCAAGCTCCCAAGCAGTGGAAGGAAGGAAAGAGCATGGTGGTTTAAGGAAGAAGCAAACCAGAAGTAGCTTTAAAAAACTTTAAATAAAGAAAAAATATTTTCATACTCAGTACAAAAGAAAGAGATACCATTAAACATATGGTAAAATAAATTCTAATAATAAATAATACATATTAAAAAACTTTGTCGATACAAGTATAACGTATATCAATTTATTTTAAGTTAGAGGGTGTTCTAGGTGGGTTCTATCTAATTAGATAAATCTGGAAATGACACCATAGACAAAAAGTAGGGATTATTTTCTTAATGTTAATTAGCAACCAGCAGGCTAAGTTCCTATTAAGGTGTCAAATGACAAGGACATGAAGGGCCCTTGAGGATCTTAAGTTGCGCCTGCCTGACATTCAGCAATAAAATGGATGGCAAACTCGCAACAGCAGAGAACTGAATTCTACCGGCAGACAGTGAGTTTAGAAGTGGGTCCCAAGACCCAGCTATGACCTTAGCCTCTTCTGACAGGCTCACTCTCTGTGCTTGGTGAGACCTGAGCGGGGCAATGAGTAACCTGCACCCAAACTCATGACACATATAAGCGCTAAAAAGAACCCATTTGTGTTGATTTAAGCTACTAAACCTTTAATGAGCCCAGAGTCCAAGATCACAAAGTTCCGCATTACCTGGGTTCCATGGGACTTCGCTCATGTGTGACACTCGGCCCAAGTATGTGGAAAGTGGCCTGGAGAGTGGCGGCGGTTGGGTAGCAGAGGTCAGCTGCTGGGGCTGGGTCCTTTGGGGTGGAGAGGGCTTTCACCAGCCTCCCTCTGGGGCGCCCCTGTTTCAGAGGCTTTCAGCAGGCGTGCAACACATCATCATAAAGGGAAATATATGTATATAAATATATATATATTATATATTGTATAGATATAGATATATAAAAACCAAGCTCCCAGAAGAGAGTGACTCAGAGAGTCTCTTGCCCAAGCACCTGGCTGTCTTCCCTGGGGCCCCTTCAAGGGGGTTGGCTTCAGCTTCCCTCCCCGCCCTGAGCAGAGCTCCCGCAGCCAAAGACCTCCGTTGCCTAGCCACAGCCATGTTCAAGGCCCCTCTCCACACATTCGGATGAGCCTCATGCATTAAGGTACTGGCAGAGGAACCCAGGTGTGTGGGACCCCGGGCTAAGACGTCCAAGCCTGCTCGGATTGGGACTAAGCCTCTTCTGCCCAGATTTACCATTTTCCAGTAACTAGGCAGTCACACCCAGGGACTGCCCCCGGTGCCATGTAATCCCACCAATGGCCAACATCCAAAGACTTAAAACCAAGCTCCAGGAAGTCCTCTGGGATAACCTGGCAAGCTACCGAGAGATTCCTGTCCACATGGGAGAGCATCAGTTACAGCTCTGTTTTCAACTCTGCTGGGAAATCACTGGGATTCCAACAATTGTTCTCCACCTGCAATCCTTACAAACAGGTGAATGCCATCTTAAACTCACCACAGACTCACTGAACAATCCTTCCTTTGAGTGGTGAAAATGTGCCTTTCATTCTAAACCTTTACTCTAATACTCCTTGCTCTGCACAATGAGATATAGCACCTAATCTTTGTGGTCGCCACCCTAACTCACTCGAAAGGAAGGGGAAAAGTATGTGCTGATAGTAGGAGGTGTCATCACCATTAGAGCAGCTCTGTCTCCAAAAACATTAAAGTGTTAAATTTTAGGCAAGTCTCTAAAAGTCATTTCAGACGGCAATAATCTTGGCCAAGGAAACTTGAAGAGATTGCTAAGGTGAATTCAAACCCAGGAACTCATGCTCTAGCTAAAGCAAAGTCAGTATGACCCCTCAGATACTTGGTTTTTCAGTCAAAGAAAGTTTTTTTCTCCTCTTCCAGGGAACCTCACAATCAAGTTCTGCCCTGTCTTCTCTGACTGATCTACTTCTGTTCTATGAGCACTGAGCTCTTCAGCTAAGTAAGTTAACACCCTTTCAGCATTTATTTAAAGCATTTCTCTCTCTCTTCTGGCAATAAGCTAGCTGACAGGCCAGCTGTCAAGATCCCACTCAACCTTTATGATTTTTGGTTTGCTTTCAAGAAGACTTTTGCTAATCCATAGTCCTCTTTCATCTTGTGACAATTATTACAGTCTGAGCAACATTATATTTGAGACATTTCATCTCTTTGTAAATTCCCATAATGCTTGGCACACAGTAAGTACTCAATAAAAAATGCAATGAATTAAATTGACTGTTGTTTTTTGGTCATCTAATAGAGCTCTTGCCTTACCTAATGAGCTATAGGCTTGGCTTAGGTATTTTTTTCTGTATTTTGATTATTTTGGGAAAGAAATGGAACTGGTGTTTAAATTTTTTAAGTGGGGGCAAAGCAATAGCACATTGGGCATTTGGATAGGGCATTTGTCTTGCACGCAGCCAACCCGGGTTTGTCTTCCAGTGTCCCATATGGTCCCCTGAACACCAACAGGAATAATTCTTGAGTGCAGAGTCAGGAGTAACCCCTGAGCATTGCAGGATGTGACCCAAAATGTAAAAAAAAAAAGAAAGAAAAGATGAATATGGGTATTCAAAGATTTGGTTTACTTTTCATGGACAAATTTCAAAGTTGTTACTTAAATATTACTTAGTATCTCTTCAAAATTTATTTTAAAAGGATAACTTGATTTCTGTATATTAGGTCACTGTCACTGTCATCCCGTTGCTCATCAATTTGCTCGGGTGGGCACCAGTAACATCTCCATGTGAGACTTGTTACTGTTTTTGGCATATCGAATATACCATGGGTAGCTTGCCAGGCTCTGCCATGCAGGCGAGATACTCTCGGTAGCTTGCTGAATTCTCTAGAGGGGTGGAGGAATCCAACCTGGTTCGGCCGCGTGCAAGGCAAACGCCCTACCTGCTGTGCTATCACTCCAGCCCTGTATATTAGGTATACAAGAATATTCAAAGGTATACTTAAATATCTATAGAAATAGTTACGGTTCTATAAACTTGAATCTGTTTTCTCAATGAGTTATGTTTTCTTTGTTTGTTTTAGTATCACACCAGGCTATACTCAGGGCTTATTCCAGGTTCTGTGCTCAGGGATCACTCCTGAAGAGGTTCAGGGACAGTATTCAGTGCCTGGGGTCAACTGAGTGCTTTAACCCCTGAAATAGCTCTTTGGTTCCACCAAGAGTAGTTTTTAATCATATTTTTGTCCTGACTTAAATATTTCTCATATTTCATATGTAGGAAGCAATAGTTGTGAAAATCTAATGATTAAATTAGTCACTATAAGATTTACAGTTTGATTAGTGATTAATCACTAATTGAAAGTAAGGTAAGCTTTCCAGCAAGTGTAAAAATTTCTATCCATAAAAATGCATTATCCAACCAACTAATATTAAATTATTATTTTATTTTGTATGATTGTCCAATCTGCATTTATCACACACAGTATAATAAATATTTTATAAATCTATTACTCAGATCATTTAACTCCTATTACTTGTCTCTTGAACTTTTAGTTTAGTAATTAATTTTACTTAAAAGTAAAGCACACATTATTATATTTAAACAAAATACTGTGCTAGATATTAAAATACAATATTTTACTAAATTCATTATAATTTTTAGCAAAATATTTAGCCTCATATATTTTGAAAAACCCATAATAAAAGTTTTGAGGATCTTAATCTTATTTTATTATAACTTCTCTTTACATTTTTTTTTAAATTGAATCACCATGAAAAATGTTACAAAGCTTTCAGGTTTTAGTCTCAGTCATACAATGATCAAACCGCCATCCCTTCACCAGTGCACCTGTTCTACCACCAAGAACCCAGTATACCTCCCATCCCACCCCTCCCCCACCAGTGTGGCTAATGATATTCACTTTACTTTCACTATACTTCAATTACATTCAATATTTCAACAGAAAACTCACTATTATTATTTGGAATTTTCCCCCAACAATCAAACCTGCTGAAAAGGCATCATTTGATAATTTGTTTGCCATTGCTGAGAATGAAGAGTATATGAGTTTTGGATTTCTGGTATTTTAGTAATTAAGTCCAGAGATATTTCTGCCAGAAGTTGCGTCACTGCAAGCTTGTACCTCCGGTTAGTGGGCTCTATAAGATGGTGGTCACCACACAGCTACAGCCACCGCGGAAAGGAAAGGCCGAGAGAGTAAAACCTTTTCCCTCCCGGGGTGGCATGGGGTCGCATCTCAGTTCACAGTCTAGAGGCATTTCTGTAAGAAGCCACTGGGTGCCAAAAGTAGTTACTAGGCCTCCAGGATTATGGTTTTTTAGGAGTAGAGGAGCCGTTTGTGTGCAGCCACTCCGGGTCTCTTCTGGGCGGAAAGCACACTGGTAATGCCCCCTCTCTTCACAGTTTTAAGAATTTTAGATTTGGTTGGAATACTGTATGACTGAATTCCAATCATGAACAGCTTTGTAATGGTCTATCTCACAGTGACTCAATAAAAAAAGTTAAAAAAAAAGAATTTTAGACTTGTCCATATTTTATATGCTCTTATATGTCTGGACTGATGAGTTCAATCTATCTTTTTGTTTTGGTAGGGAGAAGATTGGGCCATACCTGGTAGTTCTCAGGGCCTGTTCTTAGCTCTGTGCTCAGCCTGGTGATGGGACTGAACAGGGTTCAGCTACATGCAGGACAAGAATCTCACTCCCAGGGCTGGAGCAATAGCACAGCGGGTAGGACGTTTGCCTTGCACTCGGCTGACCCGGGTTCAATTCCCAGCATCCCATATGGTCCCCTAGCACTGCCAGGGGTAATTCCTGAGTGCAAAGATAGGAGTAACCCCTGTGCATCGCCAGGCGTGACCCAAAAAGCAAAAAAAAAAAAAAAAAAAAATCTCACTCCCTCTACTTTTTCTCTGGCCCTAAATATATCTTTCTACAAGTACAAATTTTATAGCCAACATTCTTTCTGACATAGTAATGATTTTGAGTATTTGATTTGAGCATGTGGTCATTTTGGATACTTTGGGAGGGATGGTTGGACCACACCAGGCTGTGCTCAGGGGCCATTCCTGATTCTGTGCTCGGGAGTGACTCCTGGCTGTTCTTGGCATACCGTATGTTGTGTCAAAGACTTGAACCAGGATTAACAAGATGAAAGACATGTGGCTAAACCCCAGTACTAGCTCTCTGGCCCATTCTTTAACTTTTCCTTAAAAATAAGCTCTCAACCAAATTAATAATGTATTTTTTTTAAAGTTCTTGACTCCTCCATTTATTTTTAATCATTGATTTATGACATTATGAAATTTTAGGGGTACATCTCAACACTCCTGTGTGTTTGTAGAATTTACTATACTTACATTCCCTAATTCTAGTGCCATCCCAACACCAAAAAAACACCTGTCCTACCAGTTCCTCTCACTCATCCTCCTTTTTCTCCTGTAACCAACATAGTTTTCAAGGGCCTGAGAGTTCCTTTTGTGGTTTTTTTGCCAGTTCACTTTTACTATTGTAATATAATGTTACAGCATAACCTGGTTACAACCAATGACCACATGAAGATCGATCAAATTAGCTATCATAAAGTTAGCATCATAAAATTAAGCTGAACTAAGTTTAATGTGTTCTGATTTAATATGTTGGTCTTGGACCCAAAGACAATAAAGCAGTTATCTTTGTAATTGATCTTGGTAATACATCTTTGTAATTGTAATTGTAATCTTTGTAATTGATCTTGGGTTGGAGCAATAGCACAGAGGGTAGGGCGTTTGCCTTGCACATGGCCAACCTGGGTTCAATTCTTCTGCCCCTCTTGGAGAGCCTGACAAGCTACCGAGAGTATCTTGCCCGCATGGCAGAGCCTGGCAAGCTCCCCATGGCGTATTCGATATGCCAAAAACAGTAACAACAAGTCTCACAATGGAGATGTTACTGGTGCTCAATGAGCATGGGATGACAGTGATACAGTGATGCAGTAATTGATCTTGGAATACGTATTCCCACACCCGGTATTTCAGGGCACATAGTGCCAGTTCTCAGCCTTTGCACTGAATCTCTGGGCCAAGTGAACCTCTAGGCCAAGAGTCGGCAGGAATGGCCTCAGGTCCTCTGAACACCAGCTTGGGAAACAGAAAACCGAACCAATACCAAACAAAATAAATCAGAAAATTAAACATGGATCCTGTAAAATACTTGCACCTCATTATTCTAGATGTTTTGTGTATGGAAATATATTAGCAAGATGTAAGGCAAATGGTCAAATCCTGGCCCATTCTTGAATACTTTTTCTAAAAAATAAGCTCTTACCCAGATTAATAGTGTATTTAAAAGATTCTTCACCCTTAATTTTATTTTTAAATTAATTTATTATTGATGTATGGAATTATGGAATTTCAAAGTATATCTTAACACCCCTGTATATATGTAGGATTCAAAAAATATGAATCCTGTAAACATTTTTTTCTCATTATTTTAGGTGTGTGTTGTGTGTGTAAGTGTATTAGCAAGATGCAAGTGTGTGCTCTTTTTTATTGTTTTTGTTTGGTGGCCACACTGGGTGCTTAGGGATCACACCTGGCTCTGCACTCAAGAATCACTCTTGGTGGTTCCCTGAGGAATCACATATGGAACCATATCTGATGCTGGGGGTGGATCCCAGATCAGGTGCATTCAAGGCAAGTACCTTACCTCCTGCACTATCCTGTGGCGTGTGCATTTTTATAGGAATTTTTACATATATATCAGACTCTGTCTTCGGTCTAAGAATATCATTAAGTACACATACCCAAGGTTGAAAAATAAAGTAATCTGATTAGGTTTCCCCCAAATTTTCACTTTTGTTACACAGAAGACTGATTACTACCAGTAAGGATGATTACTTATAATGTGTAATATAGTTGTATGCTATAATGAGATTTATTACTGAAAAATAAAAGTGTCAAATAACGTTAATTCTACACATTTTTTTTTATCCTTGAGGGTCACAGAAATTGGAGCTAGTCAACATTTTTCCAGAATTTGTCAATGGTGGACCCAAATTATAGTCTAGATATTCCTACTTCAAGTCCTATGCCTTTATCAAAAATATCACTGTCACTGTCCCTGTCATCCCATTGGTCATCAATTTGCTCGAGCGGACACCAGTAATTTCTCCATCTTGAGATTTGTTACTGTTTTTTGGCATATTGAATATGACATGGGGAGTTTGCCAGGCTCTGCAGTGTGGGCGAGATACTCTCGGTAGCTTGCCAGGCTCTCAGAGAGGGGCAGAGTTGAATCTGGGTAAGTCACATACAAGGCAAATGCCCTATCGCTCAAATTCTATATAACATGCTGAATTTTATTTTTTCTTTTTTTTGAATTTTCTTAATAAGAAATGGACATTGTAATTATATGATTAAGTTATGTTTTTCATGCTTCCAGTTAAATCACTATGAAAACTCAAAACATTGAAGGGATTCTGTTCCCTCTCTCTTCATCTTTATTGTGAAAGATCTAGAGGAGGAGAGCATTCCAGGGAGTTGCTCAGACAAGGATTTGTTTATTAAAAGGAAAAACTGAAATCAGAAAAGCACTGGTGAGTAGTCAGAGAAAAATCACTGGCTAAGAAGGCATTATGAAGGCATATATGTTTTCTGAATCTATACATAGCTCTAGTCTCTCAATGAAAGAATTATTCACCATGTTTCCATTTTACCCCCTCCAATATCCCTTAGTATCTGTCATTCATACTCTTGCCTGTAGCTATTTATGCTGGAGCCAGAATGGTTAACAGTCTTCTGGAGCCAGAAGATTTTTATCTGGAATGAAAGGAGTTTCTCTTTTCAGATTATCATTTAATGTGACTACCTTTCTTTGTGCATTACTTAGCTTGAACTAAAAGGAATACTAAAATAAAGTCCTCTTTTCAAATATTATGTATAACTTTCCTTGGGCCACTCATTATGCTAATAAAAAATGCTTGGCTAATTACCCTCTCTAATTGAGTTAGCATTGATTACTTCAGAAACCCTGTGTTCAGAAGAAACACACATCTTACAATTTGAGTTCAGTATTCCTATCCACATACATGTGTATAATGTCCTTTAGATCTAAGTAAGAAAAATCTTCATGTTATTGCTGCCAGAATTAGCTTTCTGGAAATAAGGGGCTTCTATGTCATCCTTGAACAATGTTTATTCTTAACAGGAAACAAGCAAGCATAATAATTTATTTTATAAGCAAAGCTTTGTAAATTCTAATTGAAGAACCAAGTTCAATAAAACAAATGACAGTGTAGAATAAGAGAGTACCTTAGTTATTGGGTCTTTTACATTGGAATGAAGATAGAACAGGAAAGATATATATAGGCACTTCAATTCTGTCACATTGCTGAAAATATCCTTTATAGTATTATGAAGAGGATGAATGAATTTGTAAATTCAAGATAGTGAGCACATAAGATCTTGTTAAAAAGTTGTCCCTTTAAAGGGAATTCCCTGCCATAGTGGCAGGGTGGGGTGGGGGGAGACGGGTCTGGGGAGGGGGGGAGGGATGTTGGGTTTACGGGTGGTGGAGAATGGGCACTGGTGAAGGGATGGGTTATTGAACTTTGTATGGGGGAAGCATGAGCACAAAGATGTATGGATCTGTAACTGTACCCTCACGATGACTCTCTAATTAAAAATAAACTAAAAAAAAAGATTCATTAAACAGATACAAATGATCAAAAAAAAAAAAGTTGTCCCTTTAAGAAATTCTGAAATTTTTCAGTGAAAAGGAAGCAAAGTAAAAAGAAAACGAGGGATATTGGAGGAAGAAATACAAAGGGATTTATTTTATTGCCATTTTTGTCTAATGATTACGTAAAGTTTACTAACATTTGGATGAAATACTCTTTTTTTTAAATTTATTCTTTTATTGAATCACCATGTGGAAAGTTACAAAGCTTTCAGGTTTAAGTCTCAGTTATACAATGCTCAAACACCCATCCCTTCACCAGTGCACATATTCTACCACCAAGAATCACAGTATACCTCCCTCCCTCCCCCCACCTCCCCAGCCCCCCACCCCGCATGTGTAACTGGTACATTTCACTTTACTTGGATGAAATACTCTTAATTACACAGTTATGTCTGGGGTGCTTAGGATATCCAGGCGACCACCAATGAGACTTTGGAATCCCACAAGTCTTGTTGGCATCTGTTGCAGTGAAAACCCTCCCCAGGAGAACTCGGTAATGATTGACAAATTGACCCAGAGTTTATACAATTTTATTTGTTTATTTTTCTGTCTTTATTATTTGTTTATTTATTTTAAATGTAGGAGTACTGCTGCTTATTCGGCCACTGGTTAAGCTGACTTAACTCCACGTTACTTTTAAAAAATTTTTAAAATTTTCATAAAGCTGTTCACAATAATTGTTTACATTCAACATTTCAACACTAATCCCACCACCATTACACCTTCCCACCATCATTATTTCAAATTTTCACACCACCACCCAAGCCTGCCCGAGAGGCAGATGCTAAAAAATGTATTTTGTATTGTTTGTTATGAATAGTATGAGATGCTGTGTGGCCGCAAAAGCAGCTGCACACTCCTGGAATTGTAAAATTTTTTAAATATTTGGGGTCTAGAGGCATCTCTGTGGTATGCTGCTCTCTTCCAAGACTCATTTGTGAGTCTCTGGATCATGGTTGTTAGTGCTCTTAAATGGCCTGATTTTGATCCCTTTCCTCTTTCAAGATTTTTTATCAGTCTCTGAAGCAAAGCCATTAAACAAGCTTGTATAGCTGAGGCACAGGTGGTTGGTGGGCATCACTCCCAGATACCTAACTTTTGTTTGTTTGTTTGTTTTGTTTTGTTTTTGTTGAATCACCATGAAAAAAGTCACAAAGCTTTCAGGTCTGAGTCTCAGTTATATGATGATCAAACAACCATCCCTTCACCAGTGCACATGTTCCACCACCAAGAACCCCAGTATACCTCCCATTCCCCCCACCACACCACCTGTGTGGCTAATGATTTTCACTTTACTCTCTCTTTACTTTGATTATCTTCAATATTTCAACAGAAAACACACTATTATTTGGAATTTTCCCCCAACAATCAGACCTGCTCAAAAGGCATCACTTGATAATTTGTTTTCCATTGCTGAGAATGAAGAGCATATGAGATCACTCCGTTTTGGCTTTCTGGTATTTTAGTAATTAAGTCCAGAGATATTTCTGCCAGAAGTTGCGTCACTGCAAGCTTGTATCTCCGGTTAGTGGGCTCTATAAGATAGCGGTCGCCACGCCACCACCACCGAAAGGAAAGGCCGAGAGAGAAAAACATTCTCCCTCCCGTGGCAGCATGGGGCCATAGCTCAGTTCACAGTCTAGAGGCATTTCTGCAAGTCGCTGGGTGCCGAAAGTAGTTAGTGGACCTCCAGGATCATGGTCTTTTAGGAGTGGAGAAGTCGTTCATGTGCGGCCACTCAGGGTTTTGTCTGGCAGATACCTAACTTTTGACCATTTAATTTCTCGGAAAATTTGGTCCCAAGTTGTTGGGGTCTGGCCAGAGGCACCATGGCAAGTGTGGGGTATCAGGAAGCCTGAAGGCACCATCAAGCTGCTGATGCACTCGCCCTGCAGGTAGAGGTTGACCTGCTGGGTGGCACCGTACCCCTGCATTTATATATTTATTTATTTATTTATTTAATGTCATACCTGGCAGTGCTCAGGACTTACTCCTGCTCTGATTCAGGGATTACTCCTGGCAGGGCTCTGCAGATTATATGTGGTATCAGTAACTGAACCTGGACCAGCTGCATTAAAGGCAAATGTCTGATCCTCTGTACTATCTCACCAGCCCCACATCTTTATTCTTTTACATCCTCATTTTCAGGCTATAATCTGACTCCCCATCAATTCTTTTTTTTTTGGGCGGGGGGAGAAGGTCACACCTGGCATTGCACAGAGTTACTCCTAGCTCATGCTCTCAGGAATTACTCCTGGCGGTGCTCAGGGGGCCATATGGGATGCTGGGAATCAAACCTGGGTCAGTCACGTGCAAGGCAAATGCCCTACCCGCTGTGCTATCGCTCCAGCCCCTCCATTAATTCCTTTTTCGTTGTCACATATCTATCCTTACCACTGTCTTTAGCACCTCTTCTTTTTCTTTTCTTCATCAACACGATCCTCATCTTTTCCACTAGTCTTTTCTTTCTTACCTTCAACCCAATTATCATCTTTATATATTTCTCTATCAGATTTCTCCTCAGAAGATTCTTCATCATGTGCAATTCTGTCTTCTTCAAGGACAAGTTTATTTCCCTTTGTTTTTGTTCTAATGCTGTAACTTGTGTAATTAAAAGATAAAGCGTACCATGAAGGCAGCAGTGTTTCTGAAAAGTTTTAACTCTGTTTTCCATTAACGGGTTTAGTGTCCCCAATGGGGGTCCCAAGCTGGGCAATGTGGAAAGAAAGGATGCATGAATGGTTAATACACACTTTGGCCAATGATCCATTAAAACAGCACCATTAAGATGTTAGTGCAAACTCTGCGTAAGCTCTCGTAAGAATTAGGTTTATATCTTTAGTTGGAAGTACTCACTTTATTTAGCATCTTCAAGTCATTTCTTTATAAACCCTGTGCAAGAACTGAAAAAGTATTTGTCCGTAGGTCTTCCGCTCCTCTTTTCTTTTTCTATTGGCCACACTAGGCTGTGCTCACTGCTTACTCCTGACTCTTTGCTCAGGATAACTCCTGGAGGTCTTCTCAAACTCTGCATTGGCATCGAACAAGACAAATGTCCCACTCGCTGTGTTATTGCCCTGGCCCTTCCTATTTCTTTTTCTTTTTATGATGTCAATATCCAGTGCTCTCACATGCTTCACATGCTTCTCAGTGCCAAACTCATTTCTCCTTCATTTCCTCTTGTTTTCTATTTAGTATTGTCATTTTTATCATTGGCAGAAGGTAAGGATAATATTTTTTCATTGGAAATAATCAAATGATATTTTAAAAGTCATGATTTAAAAAGCAAAAAGATTTTTATAAATGTACAAAACACATGGATACTGATTAGAAAAACAATAAAATAAGTATATTTTAAAAATCTATAGAAATATATGGTGAATCAACATCTGGAGGATAAGTTGGACAGCTTTTAGGGTGCTACAATCTGTAACTTGTTGTACTGTCCAGACTGCTACAATCTGTAACTCAATGCACTGTCTGGCCTTTACTACAGAACTTTTCATGTAGGAGATAAAATTGCACCTGTGAATCTGCACAAAGGAAATAAAAGCTCCAGCATTTGATATGAATGTCTGTTTTATTGCATTGGTCAGCAACTACTTCTTAACATTTGTCGCCAACCTACTTAGAGTGAAAGGAAATTCTAGGGTTGGAAATGGTTATCAAATGCTGCAGAATAGTAACATCCGAGAGAAATGCTTGACATGAAAATGGGAAGATAACTCTGACCACTTCCCACTGAAACGGTGCTGGTGTCCTATCTTGTTAACTCACCCTCTGGAGTGAAGGATTGGCCTAGAGGACATTTATAAGCCCTCACCATAATGATCCTGTTCTTATTCAGCTGTCTAAATGCTGACACGCTTGACTTGTGGTGACCACTTGACTCTAATCAGACTCTAATTTTCGTTTTTCATTGCAGATAACAGATCTTTTTAATTGTAGGGAGATAACAGCTAAGTTTAGTAATTCTCCAACAACAGTTTTTACGATGTTCAATAAATGTATTTTTCCTAAAATATACATTTAAATGATTTTTTTTGTGTGTGAAGGATCCTAAGTCATGTTTGGAAGCCAGAACTCCAAGTGATTCTCAGTTGGCAGGTGGTTCAATGCAAGGATGTTGTGCTATTCTGAACCCTGCAGTGTTGGTGTTATCTGGGTCACCTCTGGTGATACTTGGGGGAACATATGTTGCTGGGTATTGAGCCAGGCTCAGCCACAGCAAGGCATGTGCCTTAGCCCCTGTCCTATTTCTCCAGCCCTTAAAAATAAAATTCTTTATGACGAGAAAATTAACTCATTTCTGAGTATTTTGGAAACTACATACTTGCATAAAAGAGAACACTAAATCTTACTCAATCTTAGAACTCACCTCCTATTTTTATTTGAATATATATTCTTGTCTTTAACTCATATATATCACTAAATACTTAATATGTATATTTTGTTTTCTCCATATATGCAGTACAAGAATGTATATGTCAGAATAGAAGTATATTCATAAAAACACAGAATATATTTTCATTTAAAAATTATATTTTAATGCATTTTCACAATACCAATTATGTATGAATATAAAATAGATATGCATTCACAAAATATCAGGTTTTGTCTTCATGCATAATTGGGATTATTAAAAATAGTTTATAACTTGATTTTAACGTAGTTCATATATTTAGAACATGACCTGCTTTAAGGTTCCTAAGGAACACTTCCATCACCAGTGATTGAGTGGAAATTAAGTAATGATCTGCCAGGAAAATTCCGTGGATATGATTGGCAGTACATTGAAAACAGCAGTTATTTTTGAACATATATGCCAAACATTATCGTAGTGTCAATGTGTTCCATAAAACTCTACAAAGATAAAATAAAAGAACGTGGGCAAGTTGGTTGTAACAAACTCAATGTGATGGAGGAAACAGTGGGCTACTATTTGGCAATCTACTTTGTCTCAGGCAGAGTATTGATTATTTTTCTGAGATTGTCTCATTCTTATATGGCATTTGTATGGTGAAACCATGAGTTTCTCTGTGCTATAAAGTGTGCTATAAAGATCATGTTAGTTCAAATTCCTGCAGTTCAAGGAAGGCAAGCAAAAAGGGGAGGTTTTGATCAGGCATTCTTAAATTCTTGTGGAGTCGGAGAAAAGTGCACCAGCTCAACACAGAGATATATCTTTAGTGAATAATATATTTTTATCTTCTGTTGGGTGGACTTTTCCTACCTTTTGAGAAGGCAGTGCAATTTATTACTGCATAAATGTATTCTAAGAGCTGCCATGTTGGAATTGCTCTTGCTTATGTTGGAGAATGCTGCTTTCCACTATCTATAGGTAATAGGAGCACCTCCGGATTGCATTTCCTTAAGTTATAATCGGATATGGTGGGGGCTTACAACACAAGTCATCTCAGTGCAAAGTGGTAAGTGATGCCGTAGCACCAGGAAATACCAATTTGATCTGCACCGAAAGTTCGATTTTGTTCCCCACATTAGAGAAATAAATAGCACACTTGCTTGTGCTTTGACTTGGATTGCTCTTTCTCTGGGAAGGCTGATTTTAGATGACCTTAATAATGACGGTGGCTTTTACCTTTGTGACTGTCATAGGTCACACAGCTTTTTCCTTACAGAGAGGTGATGAAAGCACCATTTGTTCATGAGGCTAATGGCTTTATTAGGAGGATGTCCGCAGGATATTTCTTTATGTGAGTGCTTCTCACAATAGCATCTAATCTCTTCCCAAGAACAACGAGAGCACTCAGAACAAATCTATCTGTTAACACCTTATTTCTGCTCTTTCCATTTATTACCTCAATAGAATCTTTATGATGGGGTGGTTTTCAGGAGTACAGGAGCTAGAACTAGCTAGCAGAAAGTTTGAACTAGCTAGTAGAAGCTTTGAATCTAGCCTGAAGTGTAAATTGTGATTTTAGGTAAAGATATCACTTTTTAAAACCTTGTTTTTCTCCACACTTTATGTATAGTGACTGTAATAATGAGACCATCCATGTGTGGTGGTTAAGAGGTAAAAGCAAAACATATAAAATTTCTATCACAGTGTGATAGAATAAATGAATTACTCATAGAATGAAGTCCTTAATCATGTGTTTAAGGACAGAAGGTAATAATGGTGGTGGAATTGGTGCTATAATATTAAATGCCTATAACAAATTATCATGAGCAAGTTTGCAGACCACAGTGCTTATATAAAGTGTAGAGAGAAAATTTACATAAGTAAGCCTTGCTTATTTCATGTAAATTCCCAAACATATTAGCACAGAATTTCTTTAAAAGTTTTATTAATGACAGGTAAGGCATGATTATTACCATAATGAGATCCATATTTAAAATAAAATTTAAGGCAATATATTTAATATTCCAGAGTTGAAAACTTACTATGTAAATGAGAATAAGCATTTCCATTGTATTGTATTAAAGGGTCTTATTTTCCTTATTTACATAGGTTAAAATCATAGTAATCACAAATTGGCTCTTACTGATTCAAATTTATTATGTGCCTGAAGGGGCAGGGTAGGGGTGGGGAGGGAAAATGGGGACACTAGTGGATGGAAGGTCAGACTGGTAGTGTTGGAATATTAAATGCCTGAAACAACTGTATAATGAACAACTTTGTAGATTACAGTGTTTTTAATAGAATAAAATTTTAAAAAATCTGGCTAGATAGAAGAGACAAATGGGAAGCAGAAAGACTACAAGAAGTTAAATAAGACACTCAACCTATGTCTATATAGTGACAGAACTAAAGCCAGACAGCCCTTCCCATTTCAGCCTGCGTTGAAAAGCTGCTTTGCTTTTCATTATACCACAAGGGTATACATAACATTGACTTTTAAATGTGATGTTTCCTGGACAAATGCAATTATTGAGCATTTCCATTGCAACAGAAGTTATGGTGAGACAATGTCGCTATATCATACCTGTGCCAATGCATGCACACAGGAGTGAGCACTCCCAGCACACGTCTGATCATTCAGCAGTGTTCCTCACAAAGGAACTTTAAACTCTTTCTATACATCTTGTTTATATTTACAAATCTGTCAGAACTTGTATATTTACTCAAACTCTCAGCTTGAAAGAAAGAAAAATAATAAAAGAGAGCCAGACCTGAGTGGTAGAGTTAAGGTATTAAAATAAGAAAGAAAAATGTTTAACATTGAGCTACAAAGAGAATAACCCCCTAACTTCTGTCCTTATTATTGTCCCTAGATAATGTCCTTGTTGTTGGCCTTGCCAATGGTGTCGTAGAGAGTCACAGGAAAAGACATAAACACCTTTCCTGGGGTCAGAGAGATAGTAAAGTGGGCAAGGTACTTGCCTTGCATGCAGCCTACCAGAGTTTGATCCCCCGCCATCTCATATGGTCCCCTGACCACCTGACCACTGCCGGAGTATTTCCTGCATTCAGAGCCAGGAATAAACCCTGAACAAAAAATGAACATAAAGAAACATAATTACGTAATAATGAATATCCAAAGACAATGGACACAAGCAACATGAGAACTGGTTTTCAGTAGAAAACATGCCACTTGAGGCGTTGAGGGGATAGGCCAGGGAGAGGACATGTATGGTAAAGGAAAGCATCTACTCGGAAGGAGGAAGGTGTGCTGAAAAGTGTTAAAGTGTTACATACAAAGTTTTATCAGCAACAGGACTATAAACCATAGTGCAAAAACATATATATATATGCAAAAACATATGTTTTTGCATATATATATATGTTTTTGCATATATATATATAGTTTCTATGCATTACTGGTGCCCACTCGAGCAAATCAAAGATCAACAGGATGACAAGTGATACAAGTGATATATATATGGGAACTGGAGCTATAGTACAGCAGGTAGGGCATTTGCCTTGCACGTGGCTGACCCGGTTCAATTGCTCTGTCCCTCTTGGAGAGCCCAACAAGCTACTGAGATATCTCGCTGTCACGGCAGAGCCTGGCAAGCTACTTGTGGTGTATTCGATATGCCAAAAATAGTAGCAACAAGTCTCACAATGGAGACGTTACTGGTGCCCGCTTGAGCAAATCGATGAGCAATGGATGACAGTGGCAGTTATGTATATATATATATATATATATATATATATATATATATATGGACTGAAGTGATAGCACAGTGGGTAGAGCGTCTGCCTTGCACATGGCCAACCTGGGTTCGATTCCTCTGTCTCTTTTGGAGAGCCCAGCAAGCTATCGAGAGCATTCCTGCCCACACAACAGAGCCTGGCAAGCTACTCTTGGTGTATTTGATATGCCAAAAATAATAACAAGTCTCATGGAGACCTTATTGGTTCCCACTGAGCAAATTGATGAACAATGGGAAGACAGTGCTACAGTGATATATATATATATATATATATATATACATATATGTATATATTTGTGTGTACTTTATATCCCTCTCAATGTTTCACCGCCACATTGTGGCGAGGGTGGGGTGGCAACAGTGCCAACAGGCGAAGAGTGAACCAACAGGTGCTGCCCAGAGATGCAGGCAGGTGCATGTTTGTCAGTGTGCAGATCATTACAACATGCCAGTTGACCAAAAGCTTGCATTCATTCAGTAGACTGAAAGCACCTGTAAGGATGATTAGAGGCCGCCCTAAAAGCCTCCATCTCTCTCAGAGAGCCCGGCAAGCTACTGAGAGTATCCTGCCCACATGGCAGAGCCTGGCAAGCTACCCGTGGCGTACTCGATATGCCGAAAACAGTAACAATAATTGGGCCTCATTCCCTGACCCTGAAAGGGCCATCAATATGGCAGCATTGGAAAGGATGAATGAGGAGAGGCTGATGCTCTTTGTGTTCCAGGAGTGAGCAGACACCATTGCACGTGACACTAGCACGTGACAGGGACGAATGGAGACATTACTGGTGCCTTCTCGAGCAAACTGATGAGCAACAGGACAACAAATGATACAAGTGTACTTTATATATGTACATTTGTACTTTATATATATTTATCCTTTCTTATACATAAAGTACCTGTTGTAGAAGCAGGCAGGTGGGAGGGAGGCAAATGGGGTGGGGGACATTGGTGGAGGAAACTGGACACTAATGTAGAGATCAGTATTTTAAAATTGTGTACCTGAAACCTAACCATAAACAACTTTGTAGTTTCATGGTGACTAAAAAAATGTTTAAAAAATTACCAAAAAAATTCTTTTTTTATTAACTACTTCAAAAACTCACTGTCACATATTCTTCTTGACTCTTACCAAGACTTTCTGTTGTTTTCTCCATTAGATAGAGAAAGAAGCCTGGCCAGAGCGAAAGCACAGGGCTTAAAGCACTTGCCTTGTGTGCAGGGACCTGGGTTCCATCCTAGTCACAACCTGTGGTCTCCTGAACACCACCAGCAGTGACTTCAGCACAGAGTCAGGACTAACAACTAAGGACTGCTGGGTGTGACCCCAAAGCCCATCCTCCCATACAAACAAAGGGGAGAGAAAGAAAAGAACAGGGCAATTGTTGGCAAGTGCATAGTAACTGCCCCTATAAACTTCCAGAAAAGGAAGGAAATCACCTACCCTAAAGAGGGAAGGGCCAGGCTAGGCTGCTGTCTCCCAGTCCATTAGCATTTGTTATAATGAGCAGCTGCCCAGAGAAAGCCAGCTTAAAACACCACGATACTTTTGACAACATAGGCAAAGGCAGTTTAGCAAGTGTTTCTTGACAGGGTTAAGTATGAATTGAGTTCAAACTACTTGTCTTTAACTACTTTCAATCTCCCTCAAACTTTTGAGGCTGTCACAGGCTCATCCCTCAGACCCCATTTCTCAATATCTTAGCTATTCTCCAAAGTTAGAGTTCAGAGTTTCAAAGCATCAAACTCATTTCAGAGGCCTTCAAAGATGGTCTGTTTTAACAGAGAAGCCTGCTATGTGCTTCTGAGCATTAAATAAGTTACTACATGTGAAAGGCTTATAACAATGACTGGCAAACAGCCTTATAATGCACCTCCTGTTACTTTTCTTAACTCATTTACAAAAATATGTTACCAACCACCTATTATGTGCTGTATATGCTCCCGGTTTTCAAGATGTCCAAAGTTAACTCCAGGGGCATTTCAGATGTAATTGGGGTGGGTGTGGGGGTCTGTGTTCCAATATAGTATGTGGAAATATGGCACTACCCAGTAGGGGGCTATAGTCTACACTCTTGCTGAAGATGGATGCCCATTTGCTTTGGGAAGCCTTCCAGAATCTTGTGGATGGAGGAACATAGAAGGGACTCAAGTCATATTGGAAGAATAAATGAAAGGAGTGAATTTCTGAGAGGACCCAGTTTAAGGCTGTGTGTGCACATGTGACCAACACTGATGTGTGGACTCTTTATATGGCAAAATCTACGTGAGGTTATATGTACCTCAACATGGAGAAGAGGGATGAAGTTGTGAGAGCATGCATGTAGGGTCTGTGTGCACGGAGCACAGGAAATAAAACGTCTCTTGGTTGTGAATTTTTAAATTTTGAGATATATAAGAACTTGTGAGAGAACTCCAGAGAGTTCTAAGACAAATCTGAGGTTGAGTCCGTGTGAAAGGGTCACCCTGGAATTTGCTGTAGGACAGGGACACGGAGCACTTCTGTGATCTACCATGTAATTGTGAGGCAAATTAGAGAGAATTAAAAGCAAAATCCAGGGTGGCCTATATCGAAATAATAACGGGTTTAATGTAGATTGTCTGTGAGTCAATTATAGGCTTCTGTGATTGTCAGCGAAGATGGTCTGTATGTGTGTGTGTGTGTGTGTGTGTGTGTGTGAAACAATCCAATACTTCCTATGTGAGAGAGATGAGGCAGATCCTAGAACTGGGAGTAGTTGCAAAGCATTCTAAATATAGGATGAGGGAAATCTAGGACTGAATGGGGGGAAATTGAGACTGGGGTGTGTGCAGGGAAAGTGGAGTAAATCTGGGAGTAGGAGAAAACTGGATTTATCAGACATGAATCTGTATTTGTGCGCTGTAAAAATCAGCATTTGGCTAGGACATGAACTCAGCGGAACCGAGCGGGTTCGTGCAAAGGAGCGGGACAGAGCCCGCCGGGTTTCTGACTTGCTGTGGGTCTAGCGAGGTCTGCGTGTGCAGGGGCTGCGGGAGACAAGTTCTGGGTTGGGGAGTGGGCAGCGCCGGGCGAGCGGGAAGTGTGTGTGTGTGTGTGTGTGTGTGTGTGTGTGTGTGTGTGTGCGCGCGCGCGCGCCACCCCGGCTCGTGCACTGACCGCGGGGGAGCCGGGACGGGTCACGGGCGGCCGCGCTGGGGTCCGGGTGCTGGAGGAGGCGGGGGTGGGGGTTGCGAGCGGGTCCCGGGGTGCAGCGCGCCGCGGCTCGGGCCCGGCGCTGGCAGGAATCGCCGCCGCGCCGCCGCCTCTGGCGCGAAGGCTCAGGCGCCTCCTCCCGCCCCAGTCTCTGCGCGCGGCGCACGCTGCCGGCCGCTGCCCTTTCCGTCTCGGGGGGAAGCAAGAACTGCGCCCGCTCGCTCCGACCATGGCCTCTGGACGCAGGGGTTGGGACAGCTCCCACGAGGATGATCTGCCCGTGTACCTGGCCAGGCCGGGCACCACGGACCAGGTCCCGCGGCAGAAGTACGGCGGCATGTTCTGCAACGTGGAAGGCGCCTTCGAGAGCAAGACTCTGGATTTCGATGCCCTGAGCGTGGGACAGCGGGGCGCCAAGACTCCCCGGAGCGGCCAGGGCAGCGGCCGCGGCTCGGGGAGCCGACCCGGCTTGGACGGGGACCCCCCGCGCCGGGGCCCAGGCCGGGAGGAGAGCCGGGAGCCCGCGCCCGAGTCGCCCGCGCCCGCCGGGGTGGAGATCCGGAGCGCCACGGGCAAGGAGGTTTTGCAGAACCTCGGCCCCAAGGACAAGGTAAGGGGACCCGGCGCGCTCCTCCTGTCCCCGGACCTTCTCGGCCCCGGGCTAACTTTCTCTCCGCGCTCACTTTGCCGGGATGGGACTAGGAGGAGGACCGGGCATCTCTCACTGAGCGCGTTTAGCCTGGACCTCTTAGTCCGGCCCCGGACCCGGAGTACATCTTCCTGAGCTCCGAAACGGGTGCCCGGGGGGTGTGGGTGGGACCCCTGGCTTCCCAGTGGAACCCCTCGGCTCATGGGTTCTGGGTGGGTGTGTCCGCCTGGCCAGCGTAGAACGGCTTGGCGATCGCCAGCCCTTCCCTCCGACTGAGATTCTAACCGGCACAGTTGCCTTTGCTCCCTCCCGCGCCCCCCTCCTCCACCCCGGATTCAATCTCAACCCGGGTCACCAGGACAGAGGACAAACTGGTGCTGGGAAAATAGGGTCATCTCCGTAGTGCCCGGATGAAAGTACAGGATGGGCGGGCTCCCGGCTCGCGCTTCACGCATCAGCTCTGTCCCTGAAACTTTTGGGTGTGCAGCCACCAGACTAAACACTAAACACGAAAAGGCTGAACGCGAGAGAGAATCTCCGTGCCTCACTGCAGCCCTAGCTAGGCATTTCACATCTGTGTTTGTAGGACGTGTATTTGTGGACAAAGCTTGGCACGAGACTGAGTACCACAGGGATCCAGCTGTCTTGGGAAGGAGATCATTGTATTTTTGAAAATAGACGAAGGGTGCACATTAGTCTAGCAGAAACTGCACATTCCCTGCTGCTCTTCCGTGTGCCAAAGCCAATTCTTCTGTGTGTTTTTGAGAAACTCGTGTCACCCTGTCCTGACTAAAGGGATGGTATTGAAATCCAGCTTGCCCTCATTTATTTATATATTTCATAGAAAATAAGAACCAAAGCCCAGAAAATTCAGGGTCTGGCAAGGCTAGAGCATCCAAAGTTCAAACCCAGGCATTTGAATTGGGAAACAATAGTAATCAGATATGGCATTGGCATCCTCATATATTATTCTGCATTAATGTTATGAATACTAACCAGAAATGGAAATCTCGGCCCCCATGCAATTACAGTTACTGCTTACCCAAGTTTTCCATGTTTTTCCATTACAAAGCAGTGAGCTAGTAAAGGGACAGAATATCTTAGCACAGACTTTTTTCCCCAAGGGTGGGAGGAAGGAAGGAAGGAAGGAAAACATTTTATATTGATACTACCAGGGGAAAAAGTAATGAAATTAGTGCTTCTTAAAGAGACTATTAGGAAGCAATGCCAAAATCACTTTATTTTTCTTTTTTGGAGGGGGCTTCACCTGACTGTGCTCAGAGCTTACTCCTAGCTCCCTGCTCAGGGATCACTCCTGGTTGGGCTCAGGGGACCATAGGGGTTGCGGGGGATTGAACCTGGGTCAGTTGAGTACAAGGCAAGCAACCTACCTGCTGTATAATTGCTCTGGCCTGCCTGCTTGCTTTCCTTCCTCCTTTCTTTCTTTCTTTCTTTCTTTCTTTCTTTCTTTCTTTCTTTCTTTCTTTCTTTCTTTCTTTCTTTCTTTCTTTCTTTCTTCCTTTCTTTCTTTCTTCCTTCCTTTCTTCTTTCTTTCTTTCTTTCTTTCTTTCTTTCTTTCTTTCTTTCTTTCTTTCTTTCTTTCTTTCTTTCTTTCTTTCTTTCTTCTTTCTTTCACTCTTTCTTTCTTTCTCTTTCTCTCTTTCTTTCTTTCTTTCTTTCTTTCTTTCTTTCTTTCTTTCTTCCTTTCTTCTTTCCTTCTTTCTTTCTTTTTCTTTCTTTCACTCTTTCTTTCACTCTTTCTTTCTTTCTTTCACTCTTTCTTTCTCTTTCTCTCTCTTTCTTTCTTTCTTTCTTTCTTTCTTTCTTTCTTTCTTTCTTTCTTTCTTTCTTTCTTTCTTCCTTTCTCTCTTTTTCTCTTTCTTTCTTTCTTTCCTCCTCTTTCTCTCTCTTTTTCTCTTTCTCTCTTTTTCTCTTTCTTTCTTTCTTTCTCTTTCTCTCTCTCTTTTTCTCTTTCTTTCTTTCTTTCTTTCGCCTTTGCTCTCTTTCTCTTTCTTTCTCCCTTTCTTTCTTTTAATTTTTTTTCTATGATTTTCACATCATCCATAGAAAATTGAATTCCTCTAGGCCCTGCTCAATGCCTTTGTAGGAAAAACTAATGATATTTTTGGAAGTTCTTTGGCTAATTTCTAAATGGAAAAAAGGCCCCATGGATTGGGGCTGTGTTGATCAGTATTGAAAATGCTTCCTTCCTGTCTCTAAAGGGTGGGTGAGAGATGGAAAAGCCTTGTAACAATTGCTGTGAGTCAGTGCTATTCCCTATGCTGGAACACCCCTGATGTAAGTCAGATAATATGCCTGGTTTGCAAGATTGAAGATTGGTGACTAGAGAAAGGGAAAAATGTTCCTCCTAGTAATACTCTCTTTCCTTTCTTTTGTGAACCCTATACTTTTGGTCTCTAATTGAAAAATAATAATACAACCTAAGCATCAGCAGGACTCCAAGTGCAGCATGGTCATTGGTAAGTTCAAGTTTGCTGTCAGTTTCTTTGAGGATGTGTTATTATCTCGTTTGGTTGAATCACACTAAAGTTATCTCCTCCTGTACTTGATTATTTCTATCAGGATGGGATTATGTGTTTGGATTTATCTTTGTGGCTGAAATGCCTGGCACATTGGAGGAGGAGAGATGTTTGATTCATTGCGCCTCCTTCATTAAGCTATCTCTGTGACTCTGGGGATGCTAAATGACCATTAGTTCTCTGTTTAAATACTGACATTTTCTACCACAAAGAGCAACTTTCAGACAACTTTAAACATTTAAAATTAACCCTAGATTGGTTTATTTGTAGTTTCTATAAACTACCCTAACTTCTGACCCCTGGAAATGTAAGAAAAAACCTGTTTCCTTATTTGGAGATATTTGATGGATTTTAAGCATGTGCATTCCTGTATCTGTCAGAAAAGTTGGGTGATACCCCGTAAACAAACAATCCCAAAATCTCAGGGAGTTTATCAAACCCAAATAGTATTTTTTAATTTTTTGGCTTTTTGGGTCATACTTGGTGATGCTCAGGGGTTATTCCTGGTCTACACTCAGGAATTATTCCTGGTGATGCCTGGGGAACTACATAGGATCCTGGGGATCGAACCCCAGTTGACTGAATGCAAGGCAAAAGCACTATTCACTGTACTATTGCACTGGCCCCCAAATAGTATTATTTTTTGCTCCCACTATTTGTCCAACATCGGCCAATGTACTTCTGTTCACATTGTTCCTGAGATACCTGGGCTTATGTTGGTTCTACCCCATCAGTGGTGGGAGGAGTTTGTGGCTTGTTGCTCACAGTCTTGAATAACTCTCACAGTGAAGTGCTGGCCCTTGCATGCAGGCCTAATGCTCACATTTCATTGGTCAGAGCAAATCACCATCACCATGTTTGTTCAACTCTGAAAGAATTAGAAGAGTGCAGTCTTGCCATTATTCTATGAGATAATGATTGTAAATTCTTTTTTTTTCTTTTTTGGGTCACACCCGGTGATACACAGGGGTTACTTCTGGCTCTGCACTCAGGAATTACCCCTGGCTGTGCATGGGGGACCATATGGGATTCTGGGAATGGAACCCGGGTCAGCCGCGTGCAAGGCAAATGCCTTACCCACTGTGCTATCACTCCAGCCCCCCAATGATTGGAAATTCTTGGAAAATAATCTAAATGTCACTCTCATTCTGGAGATGGACTACTGGGGTGAAACCTGACTCAATCCCTACATATTTTAGAACCCCCATGTTATCATTGAACTCCCATGCCTCAGTTTTATGATCAGCAAAACACTACTTCGCACATAATAAGTACTCAACATAACCTAATTACTATTACTCTTTTTTTATGTCTTTGTATTCTTTATGGCAATTCATATATTTTCTCTAAAATTCACTTTTTCATTTATCATTCCTAGTTTCCTCAGCTCTCCCTTGTATGACACTGATTTCCTTTTTAGGCTATATTATGTTTTATAACTATTCTTTCAAAACTATAGTACCCAGGACCACACATGGTGCTCTCTGTATACCGTGGCCATGGCAGAGTGCATTAGACTGGTTAATCTCCTTGATTTATGCATGTTATAATGCTTCTATAGCACAAGA